>NC_051157.2:159339651-159639651 GCF_013339745.2 Dermacentor silvarum | reverse complement strand
TTCCACTTCCGCAAAGATCTCTTCGGAACCCCATGCAGAGTCTACACACTAAATGAATCTACCCATCATAACGCACCTATAAAACCCATAACATTACCATTAACACATAGTGCAACATAATGGCACAAATAACCACCTTTAAAAGCATTCTAAATGCATTCTTCGATGCCAACGGGCATTGCTCCTTCACAAATCTTATAGTTGAAGCCGTAGTTTGCTATAAACGGCTATCAGACAGCCATCAAACGGCCATCAAACTTCGGCCATCAGCCGGAGTTTTCTACAAACGTCTGAAGACCACAAATAGGGACAGTGACGAGCATAGATTTGGAAAACATTATGGTGCTATTTATCAAACGGTAACATACCAATTTCTCGTTTCTGCAATGGCTTGCAAATGGTTTATTAAGCGCGATGAGCGAGAAATATTTTTTTGTTATTTTCTCAATATACAGGACCATGGAGGGTTAAATTTGTAAAATACGAAATGCCACTTTAGATGCGAAGATGTTGTTAGTTGAATTATCCTTATCGCATGCCAGCCATGTCGGAAAAGAAACTAATGCTCGTTTTGTCGAGCCTGAGGTCACGTCGTCCATTTATGCCACAGCGCGTGCATATGGGCAGTAGACAAAGTAAAACAATTAGTGGCAATAACTACACATCAGTGGTAGGTAAATAAGCCTACATTATTGAACTAAAAAAGCCGAATCGAATATTTTCAAGCAATAAGTACGTTTGTTAACGGCATGAAGCTGACAATTATTTTTTGCAATGAATGCTTATGTATGGCAAACTAGATGGAACATGCATGCATGTGCTCAATGCTCTCACGTTGCTAATAAATCGCTAGCGGAGTTTTTCATGCCGAATGTTTCAGGCTGGTAACGGGGATTTGAAAACGAATAATTTGTCGTAATTCATTAATATTTACTTAGCAAGTGCTGTTTTATTCTATTCGACTATTCGGGTGTGCTTAATCTTGAGAATCAGTGCAAGAGCTCAGATTTGTGGCTGTTGAGCTAAACCACTTAAGCTGAATGTTTACTGTAAATAAAGTAGCTTGACTGTCGCTGCAATGCACGAGCTTAAGAATAAAACAAAAAGTTTTATTTCACTGTAGACGAGCTGTAGCGATATTAAAGGCATTTTTTTTCATCAACTTGATGTTTCCTGTAGCTTATATGTCAACAAACGCTATGTGTGCCCGTATCCAATTTTTGTCGATTGTATTAGAGCAAGAAAGCTGCATTCCAAGGTGTTTACTTCGGTTAAAGGAGGGCGCTGACCCGGTGGTGTTCAGTGAAAAAAGAATAATATTCTCGGAGTGACGCCAGAAGACGACGTCACTAGTGCTACGCTCGTTGCCAATTTTAGTGGCTACAGCTTTCAATGAGTTTAGCTACAGCTAACATCAACAGCTATTTATGACTTTAGTCAATTAAAAGTGGGCATCAACGTACATCTGCTCTAGTGAGAATTCCTGCCAGCGCACTTAAAAATTTAAGCTATATATCCACCACGCATACGATGTGAGTGACTTTTCTTTACTTGAACAATATGAATCACCTTTTGCTCGTTGAACCTCGCATGGTGACCACACACTCCCTCGCCTTCACAACGTCCGCCCTGCCTCGTCTCACCCTCACCACTTTTCGCGAAGGCGATCCTCACCTCCCTCTCACCTCACCACGTGAGGGTGAGGGCAGATGAGGCTGAGGAAAGCCCTCTTGAGGGGTGTCCATCTCTAGTTGTCACACCAAATTTCGTAGCTCTTATGCAGAACAAGACGAATGTACAACCATCAATAAAAAAGAATAAAAGGTACAGATTTCAAATTATGTTGTGTTTCTATAATATTATTACGATACCATCTAGAGATGCTAGAGAGACGAGCCGCCGCGAGAAAGACGATGAAGTGTGTCTGGGCTTTTGGCGCGAGCAAGGTGTCGGCCTGGCGGTTTTGGTTCCAGTGTAAATATATTGTAAATAGCTTCTTTCGTTTGTGTCTTTCCAGACGTAACATTCTGGTGGAGGATTGCGATCCCCGTCCTCGCCACGGAACTCCGAAGTGGTCGGTACATCGAGCTTGTCACCATGCCTCCCGGTGACGAGACCGCATCTGCAACGGCTTCGGCTCGTCCGCCTGCTCCAATCGTCACGGTTGCCCAACATCGCGACCCTGGTGTTTTCTCTGGCCTGGAGGGACAGGACGTTGACGAATGGATCAAGCTATATGAATACGCCAGTGCTAATAACAGGTGGGACCGAACGATTATGCTCGCCAACGCCATCTTTTACCTCGGCGGCACCCCACGCGTGTGGCACCAAACGCATGAAGATGAGTTAACCAGTTGGGACATTTTCAAAGAAAAGCTACGGGAACTGTTCGGCGACCCCATTGGGCGCAAGGTTGCCGCGAGAAAGGCTCTTGCGTCTCGTGTTCAGACATCTACGGAGCCCTATGTTTCATACATCCTCGACGTTTTGGCTCTATGCCGCAAAACTGACGACACCATGTCTGAAGCAGATAAAGTGGCACATGTGCTAAAGGGCATCGCCGACGACGCTTTCCATTTGCTTGTTTTCGGCAACGTGTCGACTATCGACGCCATTATAAAAGAGTGCCGTCGCCTTGAACAGGCTAAGAGCCGCCGTATCACACACGACATCACGCGGCTACCAAACACTGCTGCTACGTCGACATGTGAGGGCCGACTGCGTCAGACGACCGCCTGTGACGACGTAACCCGTATTGTTCGCCGCGAGCTCGAGGCCACCAGTTCGCCAGTCTTCTCCGCGACGCCTCCCGATCCGCCTGCAACCACGATTGCCATGATTCAGGCCGTCGTCAGGCAGGAATTTGAGCACATGGGTTTGAACTCCGTGTGTTCAACGGCTCAACCCAGCGTTCATCAGTTCTCTAGCATCCCTCCTCGTCCCCGGCCGTCCTTTTCTGCTCCATACCGCAACCCGTCCGAATGGCGTACCCCTGATGACAAGCTGATCTGCTTCCACTGTTGTCGCATCGGCCACGTCGCTCGTCACGGCCGCAACCGATGGCCACCACCTACTCGGACGTACGCCGATGCTTATTCCCGTACCTTTCGACCTACTGTTCCCTATGCTACCCGCCACGAACCCGCTGCCGCTGACGCCCCATCTCCGAACCTTCGCTACAGCCACTCGCCCTCACCTCGACGCCATCAGTCTCGTTCGCCCCAACCCCGCCGCTTTTCTTCGCCGCCCATCACCTCCCGGATCCAGCCGGAAAACTAACCACTGCAGCTTCTGGAGCTGAAGCTGCGTTGTCGACCCTGCCCTCAAATCCTCTGCTCACGTTGCCTACGAATCAAAACCTTCTTGACGTTGACGTTGACGGCTATCCTGTCACTGCGCTGATCGATACAGGAGCCCATATTTCAATTATGAGTGCTGCGTTCCGACGACGACTCAGAAAGCTCCTCATCCCAGCGTCGGCAAGAGTCGTCCGCGTTGCGGATGGTGGCACTGTGCCTATCGTCGGCATGTGTACGGCACGTGTCAGCATCGCCGGCCGCCACACTCCTGTCCTCTTCACCGTGCTTGCTCATTGCCCCCATGACCTAATTCTCGGCCTCGATTTTCTCTCTGCGCATTCTGCTCTTATTGACTGCTCTGCCAGTACCCTTCCACCTTGAGTTGCCACTTCTCGCAGAACCTCCTGATGTACCCCAGTGCCGCTTACGCCCCACCGGCTTTATTCGCCTGCCACCAAAGTCATTAGCCTATATTGAACTGATGTCTTCCCCACCTGTTCCTGATGGCGAGTACCTCGTCACTCCTCTGCCCGACATTCCACTGCAGTATGACGTCACCGTGCCGCACAGTATTCTTACTATTACTGATAACTGCACTCGCATGCCTATCTTTAACTTTGGATTGGCAAAGCAAATTCTCCCGCAAGGTATTTGCCTTGCCAACGTTGATTGTCTCGCCGACCATCAAGTGGCAGCTTTATCAGCCGATGGTTCTTCCGAACATGGCGGGCCCCTCGCGCCAGCCTCGAGCGCCGATCCCAACATAAAGAAAATGGTTGCGGCAGACCTGTCCTCTACGCAGGCTGAAGACCTTTGCCAAGTGTTATCGTCGTACCGAGATATTTTCGACTTTGACGATCGCTCTTTAGGCCAGACACTCGCGGTCAAGCATCGGATTCCTACTGGCGATGCTACGCCTAGTCACCGACGACCGTATCGCGTTTCTGTGTCGGAATGCCGAGTAATTCAAAATGAAGTAAACAAAATGCTAGACAAAGACATCATTGAGTCTTCTTCGAGTCTCTGGGCGTCACCTGTGGTGTTTGTTAAGAAGAAGGACGGCACGTGGCGCTTCTGTGTAGACTACCGTCATTTGAACAAAATTACTAAGAAGGACGTCTACCCACTCCCACGTATCGACGACGCCCTTGACTGCCTTCATGGTTCCAGCTATTTCTCTTCTATTGATCTTCGCTCTGGATACTGGCAGATTGCTGTTGACGATATGGACAGAGAAAAAACCGCGTTCATAACACCTGATGGCCTATACCAATTTAAAGTAATGCTGTTTGGATTATGCAATGCCCCTGCAACATTTGAGCGTATGACGGACTCCTTGCTCCAGGGTTTTAAATGGTCCACGTGTCTTTGTTACCTCGACGACGTCATCGTCTTCTCGCCAACGTTCGACACTCACCTTGAGGGTCTAACAACTATACTTGATGTATTTCGAAAGGCGAAGCTGCAACTGAACTCGTCCAAATGTCGTTTTGGCCGCCGCCAAATTACGGTTCTGGGCCATCTCGTCGACGCTTCCGGAGTACAGCCTGATCCCGACAAAACTCGTGCTGTCCGCGACTTCCCGGTTCCGAAGACAGCAGCAGACGTTCGCCGTTTTGTTGGGCTTTGCTCGTACTTTCGTCGTTTTGTTCAAGATTTTGCGGCAATTGCTAGACCCCTCACTAATCTGTTGAAGAAAGGCGTACAATTTTCGTGGGTTACTTCAGAAGCCACCGCCTTCTCTCGTCTCGTCACTCTTCTCACCTCACCACCCATTCTCGCCCACTTCGACCCTGATGCACCTACAGAATTGCGTACAGATGCCAGCGGTCATGGCGTAGGTGCCGTCTTAGCCCAGCGTCAGCGTGGCCAGGATCGCGTTATTGCTTACGCAAGCCGCCTCCTATCACCATCGGAGCGCAACTATTCCATTACGGAAAGAGAATGCCTTGCTGTAGTCTGGGCAGTTGCGAAGTTCCGGCCTTACCTTTACGGTCGTCCTTTCTGCGTAGTCACTGACCATCATGCCCTCTGCTGGCTCTCATCGCTAAAAGATCCTACAGGCCGGCTTGGTCCGTGGGCTTTGAGGCTACAAGAGTTCTCATATTCCGTGGTGTACAAGTCTGGCCACCTGCACCAAGACGCTGACAGCTTGTCGCGTTACCCTGTTGACGACTCTGACTGCTATAATATTGACACTGCTGCTGCTTGCGTTTTCTCAGTATCCAAGCTCCTTAGTTTCGCCGACGAGCAACGTCGTGATGCCTACATCAGAGCACTCATCGACCGTTGTAAACACGCTCTGGCCGATGCTACTCTACGCCTCTTCGTCCTCCGCGACGGTACTCTATACCGTGGTAACCTTCATCCGGACGGCTCTGAGTTACTACTTGTAGTACCGAAACACGTCCGCTCAACCGTTCTAGAAGAGCTTCACGACGCTCCAATGGCAGGACACCTTGGCGTATCTCGAACCTATGACCGAGTACGTCGCCGTTTTTTCTGGCCGGGCCTTGCACGTTTGGTACGGTGTTACGTCGCCGCTTGTGAGCTTTGCCAACGACGCAAGAAGCCTTCCCAGCTCCCCGCTGGTTACCTGCAGCCGCTCGACATCCCTGCCGAGCCCTTCCATCGTGTCGGCTTAGATCTTCTCGGCCCATTTCCGGAATCTACATCAGGAAACAAATGGGTTGCCGTCGCTGCGGACTACGCGACCCGCTACGCCGTAACACGTGCTCTTCCGACCAGTTGCGCTACTGATGTTGCGGACTTCCTCCTACACGATATCATTTTGATGCATGGTGCTCCGCGTCAAATGCTCACTGACCGTGGCCGTACGTTTTTGTCCAAAGTCATTGACGACATCATGCGTGCCTGCTCAATACAGCACAAAATTACCACCTCCTACCACCCACAAACGAACGGCCTCACTGAACGTTTGAACCACACCCTTACAGACATGCTATCCAAATACGTTTCAGCCGACCACCATGACTGGGACCTGGCTCTACCTTACGTTACCTCTGCGTACAACTCTTCCCGTCTTGAAACTGCTGGATTTTCCCCGTTTTATCTCTTGTATGGCCGAGAACCGACGCTACCACTAGACACTGTGCTTCCGTCCGCCACGGCTTCAACTAGCGATTATGCCCGTGATGCAATCGCCCGTGCTGACCATGCTCGTCAACTTGCGCGTGCTCGTCTGGAAGTGTCCCAAGACAAACAGAAGCAACGCTACGACCTCCGTCACCATGATGTGCGTTTTGCGCCCGGCACCCTCGTGTTGCTTTAGTCACCATCACGTAAAGTGGGCCTTTGTGAAAAACTGCTCTCCTGTTACACAGGCCCATAGCGCGTGCTCCGCCAAGTGACCGATGTCACATATGAAATCGTTCTAGCCACGCCCACTACGTCCTCCGCTGGGACAACCAGTGATATTGTCCACGTCGCCCGACTCAAATCCTACACCTCTCCAAGCGCCTTGGATATTTAACAGCACCGTGACGGTGCTTTCGCCGCCGGGGGGGGGGGGGGGTAGTATTACGATACTATCTAGAGACGCTAAAGAGACGAGCCGCCGCGAGAAAGACGATGAAGTGTGTCTGGGCTTTTGGCGCGAGCAAGGTGTCGGCCTGGCGGTTTTGGTTCCAGTGTAAATATATTGTAAATAGCTTCTTTCGTGTGTGTCTTTCCACATGTAACAATATGAACAAAAAGAACATTGAACAATATTTCTGAAATTGTAATTATGATATAGACGTGCGCTGCTGCTTGAAAAGCCAGCAAATAATTTTGAGATATGCCACCGCCGTGTGAGTGTGAGTAAACCCCAGCATGCTCGGCAAAAGTTATTTCAGGGAGTCTTTGGGGTAACTTGAATACATAAATAGATAAATACATGAAAAGGCAGAACCTCCTCAGTTATTTTTTGCTGAGTAATTTAAGAATTATCAATGCGGAAGGTAATGCTAAAGGTAATCATACCAAGGATAAGTATGCTGCAGTGAACAGTTTAAACGACATCCAAACGTATGTACTTTGCGCAGTCTTAGCCGTTGGTGAACGAGTCTCCCTCCCACGCACTATGTGTGTGTCCCACGTACATAGATGAAATTTTGAAACACACAGTTTAGTTCAAACTCAGTGCACAAAAGAGAAACGAAAATCCTGGTACTTAATCTGTAACTTTACAGCAGCACTTATCACAAACGCTCATCTAACCCTGTGTATGCTAAAAAGTATTTTTTTAAGATTCTCGCCTTTTGCTGCATCTGACTCGCTGGCCACGGTCCATATATTTCTTGTAGAGGGTGCTGCTGCAATTGTAGTCTTTGTTTCTTCGTTGATATTCTTTCGTGGCATATATTGGGCAGTGATCGGCACTATAAAATGACATGATGAATTTTCTGTATTTCATGGCCACAGCAGCATTCTAGAGAAGTGGAGCGGCGTATTGTGTGCATAGCGCAATTTGTATATGCGGTTTCCAATCGAAGCACGTAGGTTGATGTGTCCGTGTGCTGTCGAAGATCTGCTGCTCTACTGAATTTCCAGCACGGGTCAATTTAATGGTGCAGCGAACGCTTCGCTGTAACGCCGCGAAACAGTTATCCGTTTTTGTAGGCTGCCAGTGCAACAATCATGATTTCATTTACTGATTTGTTGCCTGTAGAAATGACTTATTGTCTTGCTACCGTTTTTTTTTTCGCAGGAGAACATCCCTGGTTCAAAAATAGCAGGAAGTTTTGATGTCGGTGGAGGTCACCTGTAAAGATTGGAGCATCTGTTACGCCAGCATCTCCACAAGATTTCCCACATGGGAAAGATGGCAGCACATATGAATATGAGTGGTATTTTCCGCAACAAATTGGCAGGACGGAAAAGTCAGTAACCCAGTTGTTGCTAGAAGGCAAGTTTGCAACAAAACGCATAAAGTGCGTTTCTGGACTATTTCTTAATAATAATAATAATAAAATAGTAAAATAATAGTACTATTGATGTCCGGCCTCAAACTACAGATGCGCAATCTTGTAATGGAAGGCACAGAGATGAATACACTTTGAGAACGGCAACAGCAGAGAGCAATTCATGGGACATACGACAAATAATACGAAAAGCGCGAAAAGGCGCGCTCTTTCGCATGTATAGCAGGTGAATGAAAGGTTAGCGTTTTGTCGAAGCTCACACCGAGCCCACCATCGAACCTGGACAGTTGAGCATCCCGAAGGGTTTATGAAAATTTCCAATGGTGTGTATTGCCCACCTTAATACCCCCACTTTTGCAGCATGTGAGAGTAGCTTATTGTCTCTGCAATAGTTTGAGAGTTAAACACATCTTTTTAGAAGTCAATGAAGTCATGAACACTGTTGACAGTGTCAAATAGCTAAAGGTCGTCAGCATATACAAGGAATGAAGGGTGTTGAATTGCTGACGAAATTACAAAAAGTAAGAAAAGAAGGGGATACAAAACGGATCCTTGAGGAACTCCGCTTGTGGCGTCACAGATATAGTGGAGCTCTGGACATTAAGGCTAACGAAGCAAGATCTATTGCTTAGGTTACCACATAACAGGGATATAAGAAGGTATGTCTATTTGCGTCAGCTTTGTAAGGAGAAGCCAGTGGTAAACTAAATCAGGTGCTTTACTTAGGTCAAAGTAAAGAGCATCAAATAGGCTGCTTGTATACATGTACCACACTGGAACCATTGGTCAAAAATGTGACCAGTTTCTTTGTTGTGGAGCACCCTGATACAAGGACGTGCTGTTCATGTATAGAATTTTTTTAGCAGTAGGAGAAAGCAAGCAACAAAAGTATTGATTCAAATACTTTTCACGCAGTATAGATTGGGAATATAGGTTGGTAGTTAGTAAATACATTTCTAGCACCCGATTGGTGTACGGGAACTACCTGTGCTACCTTCCTTGTGCTAGGAAACGTACTAGACTTTAAGAAATGCTTAAAGATGCTTGTGAGAACAGGGACAAATATGCTTCTATAACTTTTAAGCAGTACGGGAGGGATACCATCAGCTTAATAAGAAATGGGAGATTTGAGGCATTTCCTACACTTGAAAACAAGGTCTTCATTAACTGATAGCGTGCACACCGCACAAAATTGATAAGGAAGGTCTCTTGATATGAATGCAACTTTTATACCGAATACACAACAGACATTCCCTGCGAAGGCATCAGCATTGTTGGAGACGAAAAAGTAATTTTCATCAAGGCGTACATTTTTGGTGCTCTTTTTAGTAGAGTGAGAGAAAAGCGCACAGGTAACTTTAGAAATATTTTGAGTTACATGTTATATTGGCTTGAACACGTTGAATGTGGTCGTAGTGATGAGTGGTATTATAAAATCTGCTAGAACAACCACAACCACTAAATTAAACCTTCAACTTATCACGGCCTGTTGGCCCCGCTTTTTGTGTGCACGGTCTTTCAGTTTTATGGCCATTTTACTTCTTTAGAAAACCATTCAGGGAAGTTGACTTTATCAGCGTTTTTGTATGTATGAATATCCACTTGCACCTTCAATGGCCATCGTAAACAAATTAACCTGTTCATCAGCAGCAGCTGCCCCATGTACGCTGCCCCATGTACGAACGATCGGTCAGCGTTTTCCGCATAATGGCACAAGCCATTATGCTGAAAAGGGAAACGTTGAAGCTGGAAACGTTGTAAGGGATATGTTGAAACAAAGGGAAACGTTGAAGCTGGGCTTCATCTTGTTATTGGAACGGATGCTGCGCTTCTGTGCTGCCAGAGTAAAAGGAACAATAAACGAGGATGGAACTTGTCTAATAATAATAATATTAATAAACACAATCAATTGATCAATCAATAATTTATTTATCGTGCCCAGGAACAACCATGCGGTCTGAGTGCTGGCACACACATAATAAAAAGAACGGCAGGGGAATATCAGTAAAACAAAACAATGAATAAAAGTAACAATCTTGAGAAGAAGAGTGTACATACAACACGGTACAAAATGAATACATAATAAAAAGAAAGGGAAGGCTAGTTGAACAATATGTGAAACGATGACACAACAACGCAAAGCTTGGAAAAGATGAATGTCAGAGTTGTGAAAAATATCAAGGTTCTGAAAGTGGGCGTTATAAAGACTCTGTACTCTGTGGACGGTTGAGTGTTGGTGATGACAGGCAGGAACATGGAACTGTTGTAATCGTAATAATAATATTATTTACAGTAATAATGCGCAGAAAAAAACGTACTTGAACAAAAAAGTGTCTGTATTGTTTTCACGTGTTCCATTTTCTCGCTAGATCATACTGACTTTGCGTCAAAGAGCTCCGAACCATTGTGAGGACAGTGGAAGGATAAGCGCATACAAACTGAGCAAATTGAGGCCAAATAATTTGTATAATTTTAAGCACCAAGATTCAAGAAATTAATTTTCATTAATAACAACGGTGGTACGAGCCAAAGAAGCTGCACTCAAATAGGCGGTGCTGCTGAAAAGAGCAGAGGGGATTGTTGCGTTGCAGCCCAGTGAACGAAGCCCATTCATGTATAGGTGTAGTGCAGCGTAGCCAGGTGGAACACCGTAAGAAGCAAATAAATGTAAAGCCTGCGTCTCGTTTATTCCGAGACAGGACGTGCCTTTCTCCACGTGATCACGTAGTCTCTTTGCAAGCGACGCGCACTGTCGATGTGCGAGACAAGAGAGATAATGTCTCTCAAGGGAGACAGAGAACGTGACAAACAGCCGAGGAACGCGAGGAACGTTTGCGTCGATGTAGCTTGCGCTAGGACCCGCTCCCCCTTCAAGCATTTAAGCAAGTTTGACAGCACCACTACTATAACGTGAGAAGGGAAAGGTGCGACATTAAAGGTGTCGCAGAGTTTCCTATGCGTCACCTTCACTTATGGTTTGGCATCATCGGACCGCGTCGCCATTGGACCTGTCACACTTCATTGCACTAAGTACAAGGTACAAGGCATGTTCTATAACTCGTTTAATCAGGCCTTCCTGTTTTGAGGCACCATTCTGGAAGCTCACTGAGACATGCGCGCACTACGAAGTGGGCAACACTTTGATAAAATATTGTCTACATGCAAAGTTCCCTGAAATATATTACACGCCCGTTACAACAACTTTTGCGCACGATTCATACTATGGTTTCCCCGTGTTTTTGAATACATTTCATATTATGCAAAGTAACTCGAAGTTCAACATTGCTATGCCCTTTTTCTTGCAATATGATATGTAAAAAAACAAAATATAGTCCCTTACCATCCCTGCTGTTTTCCGAATTTTTCATAACTCCCGCATGTCTGTTTTTCGAGTTAGTTAATGGGCTACAACCGAAAATTGATCTGTTAGCAGGCGAGATATAAAAAAAATTACGTGGGCTCTTGTGTAGCAAGCAACACAGTAACTTTCAGATATCAAGGCAGATTCTGTGGAATTTTACGGAGCAGCTTCAGCGATAGCTGAACGACGTTCTAATTGTGCTATGCTCCTCTTTACAGCCAAATTGATGTTGTCTCTGATATTCAGAAGTTTTGGTAAAACTAAGTACGTCTAGCTTGGTCGTATATTATCAGAGAAAAAGAACTGGCGACACAAAAAAAGCATCCTAAAAGCGTAGCCTTTAGTGCTACGGAATCCCGTTTGCTCAATGGCTTCCTAGGCAACTGCAGTGCACAAATTGATTACTCTTTTTCCTCAGCACTCTTTGAATGTCAGGGAGGTGCACTCCAAAGTAAAATATTTGTGGCTTACTTGGCATGGTAACTTACATTTGCTTCGTTCTTGCGGACTTGGGTTTCCGTCCCAGAAAAGGTTCGACACCGTAAGAAAACCCCTACTGCTCGGTGACGAATATGTTATTTCGCCAACCGTGCATTCCAGCACTCGTGTTTTGATAGCCAGCATCTCGCACCGTAATAGCTTGCATTCTTTCTGTGAAGCGCCGCCCTCACATTCTCATGACTCTTTCTATTCTCTACGACCACTTTCACATCGTGTTCTAATCGCATCGCAAGCACAGCTAGCGTTAGCGTTGGATTGCTGGTTTTTCAAGCCGTTGAAATTTGAGTATTCGCCCTGTTTAATGATGTCTGTACAGTTGCTTTTCTTATGGTCCCGTTTCTCAAAAACCGTTCCATGGCTTCGTGTCTTCTTCGTTACATTAATGGCTCTGCACTTATTGTTTTCTATCATTATGTCTGAATACTGCCTTGATGCCGAGCAGTGACCTTCGTTGTTCATATCTACCCTAGTTCTGTTTTTGCGTCTAAGAGTGCTTTGATCAACACAGACTTTCGTCTGCAGGCAGTCCCTTTTTTACTCGACTCCCCGCTACCATTCGCGAGGGGACTTCAGCTACGGACACATGCCCATTTCTTCCCTGCTGATCAAACACAGTGATTCATTTAATGTGCACACACTTCTCCAACGCAGGCATATGAGGCTACACATTGAATAGGCACTAATGACCCTACTATCGTCGTGTTTGCCCACGTTTCTCGTCTTTACGAGAACAAAATATTGCACCAATAAATATTCTGGACATCTTGAAACAGAACATTATCCCCCAACTCGACGATGTCTTGCTATTCAACAGTTGGGCTCCTTTGAAGGCTAGATAGAACTATGCTTCTGTACGTTCATTATTGCGTCGCGAACAAGCCAATGCGTACAAAATTATAACTAGTGTATCTTATACACAAGGCTTTTATACAGCGAGAGGAGCCTTTTTTTTCTTGGCTTCTCTATGTTTGCTCTGGATATCAGCTTGTTCCAGTTCACGGTGCACAAAAAAAAGAAAAAAGAACCGTAACAAAAGGGCTTTGCCATTGCGTGTTCATGTTTGCCGTTGTAACACTTAGCAAAAATTTGAATGTATGATTTATCCCCTTCAGTCACGAATTATGATAGACTTTCGATAAATGTATGAAATTTAGCAAATATTTATGCCAAGGCAATGCATGCTCCATTGAAAGCAAATCTAGATAGTGGAAGGACTCCTTGTGCATATTATGATGACTCATTATAATTATAGACGTTATCGAATATCTGCTTAGTGATCAGTCAGTTATACTATGTTTCTTCATAAAATAAATTTAGTAAACCACTCGAATTACATACACAATTTAATTATTTGCTACAAGCATTACTAGAAAGGAAAAAAAAGTTATTTCACAGCTGCTACCAAACCGCTTCACGTCGAACAGCCCGTCAAACACGGTAGTGCCTTCACCAAAGCGGTCGTCTATAGTGACACATTGCACTCAGAAATAAAATGGAGGTGCATTAGGTAAACGGAATTTTGAAGTTATTACAAGCTTAATGTTCGCGATCTATTCCTTGACGCCACTGCAGAGAAATTGCGAAAATAAGTGGCGTACACAAATGCGTACGCCGTGACTGAAGGGGTTATACCTTTCTGCGTCGTCAGAACTAGAAAAAATGCTTATCTTAACCAGTAGACCAAACTATTTGTCTTCTACTCTTCATGGGCATATGCAGGGCATCCCAATTATCATGCAGCAAACTATAAAAACATGTGAACACTACATGGTTGGACAGAACCAAGGCAATGTTGTTTGCCATCGCTTGAAGATACTGAGAAGATACCTAATTACATAATTAGCCTTAATTACATATTGAACTTCTGAAATATTATGATTAGATGAAAAGCGTCACTGAGAAAATTGTAGAGCAATATGATAAAAAAAACTCGGTGCTCGAATGACGCATTGAGCGAAATGCAGCTCCACTGACATGAAACCTGGGGAGTTGCGAAGCATGAAGTGATGCACCACTAATGGGCTCATACTGCCTTAAGCAATGGCTCAGAACCCCGTAAACGCGGCATCCCCATTACGATGACAGAAGACAGACAGACATACAAAGAACTTTTATTCAGGTCCTGAGGAACTGCGTTTGGACGCCCCCTTTCAGGGGGAGGTGGTAGCAGTCGCGGGCCGCTACCACGCAGGGACCGGAAGACCGTGGCCCTCCGCCCTCTCGCAGGCCCTCTGAACAGCCCGAAGTTGAACCGAGAGGTCGCCGGTTTTAAGGGATTCCTCCAAGACCTCTTCGTTGTTGAACTCTGTGTCGCGTAACGCAGGACATTGTCAAAGCATGTGAGCTAATGAGCAGTACGCCCCTCCGCTGTCCGGACATTGCGGTTCGATGTTGGGCGAGAAGTGACTAAATCTGCTCCTCGAAGGGAAAGACCCCGTTTGAAGCATCCTAAAGGCCGTCGATTGCGATCGAGTGAGTCTAGGGTGAGGAAGTGGAAAAGCCCTCTGAGAAAAATGATAGTGAGTCAAGATCTCGTGCAAAGTGAGGAGCGAGTCCCTGTATCTCGCGGCGTCCCCACCTTCGAATCCGCCGGCACCTCCGCGGTGAGCGAAACCTCGCGCACGGTCATGGGAAAATTCATTGGCGTTGGGAACATCGGGATGTACGTTGGCCCCCATGTGGGCCGGGAACCATTTTATAGTGTGAAACCCGGCAGCCCCCTCGCTGCCGAGGATGGCCGCTGCTTCCCGCGAGATCGAGCCCGAAGCCAAAGCCCTAGCTGCGGACCGCGAGTCCATGAATATATTGGACGCGACGGGTCCTTCATTGCTATAGCGATGGCCATTTGCTGAGCTACCGTTGCCGAAACCTTTCGAACCGAGGCAAAACATTAGAGTTTGCCAGTATGGTCGACAGAAACCACTGCGAAGCAATCGGAACGCTCTTACTAGGCTGCATCGACAATGGCTACGAGATCCCGACTATCTGCAACCGATTTGAATAAAGAATGGGCCCGAGCTATGCGGCGCCCTACATTGTATTGCGGGTGGACATTTCTTGGAAGTGGAGCTACCATAAACGTACCTCTGATTGAGGACGGTAGAGTCACTTTACGCTCGTTAGTCCTCCGTAAGACCGCAGCCTATGGATTCCAGGATGCGCCTACCAGCCCGCGAGGACGATAGACTCACGACCTGAGCAATCTGCGGGGCCTCGATCACCTCCGAGATGGAGTTATGCATGCCTAATTGTATGAGCTTCTCGGTGCTGGTGGTGATAGGCAAGCCTAGAACTCGCTTTATACTTTTGCGCATTAGTGCATCGAATTTTGCCTCTTCCCTTTTGGACCAGTGCAGCGCCGAAGCGACGTAATTAATGTGGCTCATGAGAAACGCATGTTAGAGCCGTAGGAGATTTCTCTCGCTCAGCCCTCCCCTGCGGTTCGATACCCTGAGTGTGAGCCTAAGCCTGTTCTCCTTCTTTGAGGTGATGCGGGCTATAGTCTGTGAGTTGCCCCCCTTGGACTCTAGTAGGAGTCCGAGGATCCTGATGGAGTCTACCCTGGGTATCATCAGCCCATCCCGTGTGTATAGAGGTATGGGAATCTGCTCTAAAGGAGTGAAGTTCCTCACCCCTTGTCGGGTGGGTCTGTACAGTAATAACTCGGACTTTGCCGGTGACAGGCTCAGGCCCGAACCAACTAGAAAACTCTCCGTGATGTCTAGAGGCCAGGAAACACTAATCCATCGATTACGGCTCGGTGTGGCGTACACTCGCAAATACCTTCACAAGATTGGACGAGAACGGGACCCTGATTGTAGCGTCTGTCACACTCCCGAGACAATAGAACACATACTTTGCGTGTGCCCTCAATATGCGACCGAGCGAAGGACACTAAAACGTAGTGTTGACTGTTTGGACTCCCGCCCCTTGTCGGACGCCAAGGTTTTAGGCGCATGGAGAAGCGTTGATCATGCCCAGCGCACCATAAGATCACTTTTGAACTTTATGTGTGAGACGGGCTTAGACGGTCGTCTCTAGGACCTGTGCAGTGTGCAGTGCGCGAAATGTGTTTGTGCGATGATGTTCTGTGTGGAGAACACTACTCCTGCGTGTAGTGTGTGAAAAGTGCACAACCGCGTATTGGACAACGTGTGTAAATAGTAGCTCATTGTACGATATCATAATCAGCTGTCACCTACCTCTCTCTGTATCTCCCACTTCCCCTTACCCCAGTGAGGAGTAGCAGACTAGAGACACGCTCTCCAGGCCGAGCTCTCCTCCCTTCTCTTCATTAAAATCTACTCTCTCTCTCTCTCTCCGTGATGTCTAGTGCCTGTTCAAGCGCCTGCTCTACCCCGGCGTCGGACCCTCCCATGCACCACACGGTGATATCGTCCGCGTAGAGAGCACGGTTAGTCCCGCGCACCATGGCGAGTTGCTCCGAGAGGCCCTTCATGGCAATATTGAAGAGTAGAGGAGATATGACTGCCCCCTGTGGGGTGCCTCTCGCTCCCAAGGTAAATTCCTCGGATTTGGCGTTTTCTCAGATTCCTACTCGATCCAGAAGACAACAAATCTGCCTACCGACAAACCATCAACAAACTCATACACGCGTACAAGGGCACAGAGGAGGATATCTTTAGGGAGGTAGAGCTGAAATACATCTCTCAGGTTCCTCCTCAGCAGCACTCAGACTACGCAGGCCAGGCCAACGCCACCCTAGACGAGGAATTCACCGAGGCGGATATCCGCGCCACCCTGCAAAAACTTAACTCCAAATCTGCCCCAGGTCCCGACACCATTACCTACAAGACACTACGTAATCTTGACGACGAGTCAATCACGCAACTCACAGAATACATTAACCAATGCTGGACCACAGGCAGCTTGCCCCCGCAGTGTAGAAAGGCCCAGGTGATCCTCATTCCTAAACCAGGCAAACCACTAAATACTAACAATCTTAGGCCCATCTCCTTAACGTCGTGCATGGGCAAATTGATAGAGCACATGTTCCTGGATAGACTAACAAATTACCTAGAGGACAATGACCTATTTCCATACACCATGATCGGCTTCCGCAGGCACCTCTCGACCCAGGATACCATGCTGCAGCTGAAACACCACATCATAGACTGCACAGGCCGCTCCACTAAGGCCATTCTCGACCTAGATCTTAAGAAGGCCTTTGATAACGTCACACACAGCACCATCCTAAATCAGATCAACACCCTAAACTTGGGCCTTCGCACGTACAATTATATCAGAGCCTTTTTAACGGACAGAACAGCCACCATCACCGTAGGAGCGCTCACATCGTCCGAGATAACCATGGGAAGCGTGGGCACCCCGCAAGGTTCCGTGATCTCTCCGATGCTGTTCAACCTCGCCCTCCTAGGCCTTCCGTCACAACTTCAGACAATCCCCGGACTCCATCACACTCTTTATGCCGACGATATCACCCTCTGGGTATGCGAGGGCAGTGGTGGATCCATAGAACAAATATTACAGTAGGCTATTGATACAGTAGAACGGTATCTGCAAGGGACAGGACTATCCTGTTCGGTGGAGAAATCCGAGCTTCTGCTATATCGCCCTACACTCAAGGGCCGACCACCCAAACATCACCAAGCACAGACACACGCCGACATAACACTCACGACAAGCGACGGTCGCATCATACCAACCGTGGATAAAATTAAGGTGTTAGGACTGATCATCGAGAGTAAGGGCACAAACGGCGAGACAGTTCGCAACATTGACGCAGAAATATCGAACACGATGCGCCTTATTAAACGCATCACGAATAAACACAAAGGCATGAAAGAGGCTAGCATCCTCCGCCTCATCCAATCGTTCATACTCAGCCAGATCACGTATGCGGCAGCCTATCACCGATGGTCCGTCGCAGAAAAGGCAAAACTCAACAGCCTCATTTGGCGAATACATAAACAAGCACTAGGATTGCCGCAACACGCCAGCACAGACCTCCTTCTTAAACTGGGATTACACAATACCCTCGAGGAGCTTATCGAGGCACAACAAATATCACAATACGAGCGATTGGCCAAGACTAAGCCGGGCCGCCAGATATTCGAGAATCTCGGCATCTCTTACCCCACCCAACACGGCGACAAACATGACATACCAGGCGATATCCGAACTAAACTCACAGTTCCACTGACATGCACCCCGAACACAACTAGGGCAGACGCGTCAGTAGAGCCAAAGCTATGACTAAGATTTTTGGTCACCACAAGGAAGCAGTCTTTGTCGATGCAGCACGCTATCGGGACCGTCACCGCTTCGTAGCTGAGGTCGTAGACCACACACACCAATGCAAAGCAAGCGCATCAATCGCCACAAGACACGTAGAAACGGCGGAGGAAGTGGCTATCGCGCTGGCGATAGCTCACACCAATGCCTCGTATATCATCAGCGACTCTCAAACGGCCGTGCGAAACTACGCCAACGGCAGAATCTCCCCTGAGACATTGCGGATCCTTAATACAGGCAAAACTTATGAGACAGACAAATGCGTACAAATCCTCTGGATCTCAGCCCACACACCTCTTTATCAACTGGAGTTCAGTCCAAAAGAGGTGGTGGCGCACAACGTGGTTCGAGGTCTCACGTTCCGAGCCGCGTTCGAAGAAGCAGCCACCCGAACGGACACCTCCGCGGTGGTGTGGGAATGGGACGATCGGCTCACTAAATTCTGTGACATTACTCAACATTATCGAACGCAAAGGCGTGAGTATCCACCGCCTCACCCCAAGCTCAATCGGGCCCAGTCCGTTCAATGGCGGCAGCTACAAACACGAACATACACGAACCCTATCATGATGAACCATATATACCCCGAATTATATACAACCAATCTATGCCAGAATTGTAACACCACAGCCACACTAGATCACATACTATGGGCATGTCCAGCATTAATCAGCAACACTGGGGTGGCGGCCTCCAATGAGGGCCTTCGGGCGCGTTGGGGGACTGCGCTGGTCAGTTCAGGCCTGGACCAGCAACTGTGGGCTATCCAGCAGGCCGAGGAAGCTGCTGGGAAACACGGTCTCTCCGCTGGCCCCTAGATAGGAACCCAGCGCAGCAATCTGCCGGAAATAAATAAAGTTCTTCTCTCTCTCTGACTTCACCGTTCTTGATGGTAGCACTGCGATCCCTGAGAAAGGAGCTAACGTACGCGTGGAAACGTTGTACCAGCCCCATATCCGAGAGCGCCTCAAGCACAAACATGTGCGAGATATTGTCAAAAGCTTTGGCCAGGTCTAGAGCTAGTATGCCTCTAGTATCCCTGGTCTAGTTGTCAATAATTTGTCTCTTGATAAGGAGCATGACATCCTGTGTGGATAATGCAGGTCTAAATCCCACCATATTGTGTAGAAATAGCTCTTTGCAATCTATGTACCGGGATACTTGATTGTGAGTCGCATGTTCAGCCACCTTGCCCACGCAGGACGTAAGCGAGATGGGCCGCATGTTCTCCGGCGCTAGAGGTTTACCTGGCTTTGGGATGAGCACAACCGAGGCCGTGTTGCAGGACTCGGGGACCAGCCCCGTTTCCCAGATTTTATTGACTTCCTCAGTGAGATTCTCGATGGATTTACCGTCCAAGTTACGTAAGAGCTTATTTGAGATCCCATCCGAGCCCGGTGCAGAGCGCCCGTTGAGCTCATGGAGGACCTCCAGAACTTCGCGTTCAGTGAAAGGTGCGTCCAGCTCCTCAACCAGTCCCCCCCGTAACGAGGATAGTCCGCGTCCCCGGAAGGGCCCAGCGGAAGGTATCTGTCAGCTAACCCCTGCAGGAGGGCCTTTCGGACACCCCCTTCGCCTTTTGGCTATGAACGATTCTGTCAATAGCTAATCTCTGATTACCCTTAGACTGCTACTCATCAAGTAATTGTTTGAGGAAGTTCCACTTGGCTTCCCACTCTCATCTGGCCGTCAACCGAAGAACATACTTCGTTCCACTGCTGTTTCGACAGTTCAATAGAGTAGGCTTCAATCTCGCGATTCAGCTGCGCAATTTTCTTTCGAAGCCTGCGATTTAATCTTTGCGTCCTCCATCGGGCTAGGACGGAATTCTTGGCCTCTAAGAGGTGCGCGAGTCGCGCATCCATCCGATCAACCCTTAGGCCCGTTTTGACAACCTTGGTCGCAGCATTAGCATCCTCCTTGAGCCTTGCAAAGAGGCTGTCTAAGCTGCCATATTCATCCTGGTCCTCCTTTCGCAGTTTCCGAAACGCATCCCAGTCCGTCACTTTAAGTTCTCTGAGGGGAGCTGCATTGACTGCTATGGTAATACCCAATATGAAGTGGTCGCTACCTAGGTTCTCTTGTAAATTTTGTCACCCTGTTCCTGGGACGTTCTTCACGAACGCTAAGTCCGGAGTTGTGTTTCGGGCCACCGACGTGCCAGTTCTCGTCGGGTATTGCGGATCCGTAATAAGTTCCAGCGAACAGTCCGATACCGCCTTTAGGAGATTGTTACCCTTGGGGGATTGCCTATGGTAGCCCCAAGCGTCGTGCGGAGCATCAAAGTCTCCCGCTACCACGATGGGGGCTCCCTTGGTTAGAGCCACCGCTTTTGCCATGATAGAAGCGAACACCTGCCGGTTGTCCGACGGCGAGCTGTAGACATTCAGGATGAAAACACTGTTTTTGAGCCAGCTGTTGGGGATGATTTCGACCATAATCACCTCCGCCCTGGTTTTGCCCAGTTGTAATATATGTTCCTGAAAGGAGAATTTTTTTGCGACCAAGGGTGCCTAACCACGCTTCCCCTCCTCACGCACCGAGACTACTCGATAGCCCGGGAAGGTTAGCGCATCACCGAGAGTTTCCTGTAATATAATTACGTGCGCTTTGACCACCTGAGAAGCAACCAGCTGCTGCAGCGGAGCCCTGCGCCTGTTGAAACTAGCGCAGTTCCACTGCCACACGACCAGCTGATTACTGTTACCCACCATGATTACTGTTCTCAAATTAGCCACGCCCTTATGGTGTTCACTGCTACAGCGCCTGAAGGTGACTGTGCAATGCTCGGGCCTTTCGGAGGCGAGCGTGCCGTAGCTAGCGCTGCCTGCGTACTTTCAGGAGACGACACTCTCTTAAGTAGGGTAGTCATGCTATCAGCAAGTTGTTTAATCGATTGCTGCATGCTTTCCAGTGCCTTGCTGTTGGACTCGGTCTCCATACAGTCCCACTCCCCTTGTGGGGGCGAGGCCCGACGTTTACCCGAGCGCGCCTGTGCCTCCCCTGGTGGGGGCATCTGCTGTCTCTAGCCCTGCGAGGAGTGAGATTTGCGGAACGACTCAAAGTCAGCCCTCATCGGTTACCTTTCGTGGCGGCGCCGCTGGCTTCGGCTTGGCACGATCCGCCCAGGTAGGCTCTTCCTGGATCCGCACCCGGGAGTGAGAGCGCCCTCTGGAGCGAGAGCGAGAGCTGCGCCCGCGGCCAGCTGGCGTGACGGAGGGCCCCCGCCTGGGAGCAGTTGCCACGCTAGAATCACGTGGCAGGCCCTCCTGGGCCATCTGTTGCCGAGTCTGTTTGGCGCGATTTCGGCGCTGTCTTCTCCGTCGCACTACGTAAGGGACTTGAAAGCGTTGTTTGCACGTTCTGTCCGCCATGGGATGTGGTCCTCCGCAAAGGGCACATTTCGGTGAGCACTGGTGATCTTCGGGTGGGGAGGCGAGTCTACAGCCTCTGCATACCCTCTTGTTTGGGTTGGGGCAAACATCGGCCCTGTGGCCTAGGCCTCCACACGTGTAACACACGTCGGTTTGGCGCTTGTAGAGTGGGCAGCGTAGCAAGCTGTCGCCGCACATGACGTAGTTTGGCACCTTCATGCCGTCGAAAAGCACAACCACCGTAGTGGTGTTCTTGATCCTCTTGGCTTCTAGGGCCTTTGGATTTCGCTGGTTGACAATCATCGTTTGGAGCTGGCCCTCGCTGATGTCGGTGTCCACGTCTCGTATGACTCCTTTACAGGTGTTATCGGGGGCCGCCATATATGCCGCCACCTTGTATGATCCTTCGCATAGTCGAATCTGTTGGATCCCAGCGTACGCGTTTGCATTCCTCTTCGCCGGAGTGGAAACGACGAGAATGTTCTGGGCAACGTTAGGGCAAACGATGTCACCCTCGGTTTCTGCCGGGGCTAGAGAAGCCGCCATGGTAAGAGCTTGTGCGAGCCTAATTTGGCTTGTTTTTATGATGTCAAGCCCGTCCCTCGGCCTGACGATAATTCGTATGTGGTCCCTCGGTAGCCGGGGGAGCCTCGATGCGGCTGCGAGGCGCTTCATCGCGCCTTGCGGGGCTGCCGTGCGGCGGCACGTGCGATGCGTTGCCCGCCGAAACTGGCGTTTCTACACGAGCTTTCTTGTTCCTGCCCAGCGCTGTCGTCCAACCAGGGCCATTCGCTATGACAGAAGAGAAGTGACATTCTACGCTGGAATGATGAGCGGCAACGCCGCCAGCTGTGGAAGACGACGACGACGACGAACGCGGGAGCAGTGGCACGAGTGCGTGCCGAGCGTGAGCACAAACCGCTTGCTTCAACGCAGCCACGACGGTTACGACAGGAGACGCGGACAGCCCAAGCACATAAGGTTCTTGGAGCGCGAGCACGAGCCGTTTGCTTACCGTGACTATGACAACGCCGACAGTCCTGGCGCATAAGGTGCTTCGCACCTAAAAGTGTCTTTACGAGCGTGATAAAAGGCCGCTTTCGATGTTTTGTTCGTGTTGAAGCGAGAGACACCAAGGAGGTCTATTGGCTCGGTGCTGCTGCCGCGCCTCCTCACTCCATATTTTTGTCTAGAGATGTAAAAGTTCGTGAAATATTGAGAGGCTTGAAAAATTCTGGTTTATTTCATGATCTTTCTAGATAAGTGCGATAAATTGAAAAAAGACGTTTTTGTACAGAGCTACGAAAAACCCGACACATTTATTTCTTTAACACTGAAAAGAATATAATTGTTACATTATTGCATCCCAGAAGTCCCGGCAAAGCTTCCGGTTTCAAAATGTAGGCAAGATTTCACATCAAAGCGTTAAGACCGACATTTGTATCTGCCCAAGCGACACGAAAGCACTGGGAAGGCACGCTCCTGACGACAGCCTTCTAGAAAGAAACGTTTAGATGCGTTGAAAGGAGTCGCATAACAACAGAATTCCGCCGGGAAGCTCTGTTTATTGCTTTCTATTTTTTTTTCAATTTTATCATGCTTGAAAAAAACTAGAAAAAAAATTCTTAATGTTTTTTTGAACCGCTTACATCTGTAGTTCTGACTGCGAGTTTCCGCGGTCATCAAGCGAGACGTTTTCATGTGCACCTGTGCACGTGTGACACCGTGCTTGCTAATTTAGTTAGTAAGCGAATGTTTACAAGTTTATACAGCCGATAAAACTGCTATCTTTAGTTCGTATCGTTGTCTATTTATCTGCTAAAGCATTCGATTCATCGCATTTGTGGCAAAACTGCGACATTTTTTTATAGACAGCTTGTGTTCTCTTGCCCTGTGAGTAACGCAGCGGCCTGTCTGGAGGATATATAGCATGCCGTAAGTACAATTTCATACACCACGCCGGCCGCGCAGGCCTCATATGACATACCATGTGTTTTTTTTTCGTTTTTTTTTTCAGAGATGCAGTTTCTGCGGTACTGAAAAGCGTGGACACAAGCCAGCCAGCTTCCGTGGAGCCGAAAAAGCTTTAGGTACGTTGTACCCGTAACCCACCTTCCTCAAGCTGTGAACCAGGTTGTGCCTATATATAGGGACAACCTGCGGAAATTTTTCCGCTAGTGGCTTGGCTTTCTGCTTGCACTTCACATTTCGTAAAAAGGCTTCCGCTCCTGCAAGCGTGTTCGATGAAATATACCTGGATAAACGCAGCCGTTCCACGTGATGATTAAAACGTTTCCGCATTTTGTCAAAACAGCACCTCACGGCTGACTCGTGCTAGGCTTGCTTAGCACGCTTCGTATAGGTTGAGAAACGCATGCCTGTGCAGCAGCAGTATAGAGGCAGCGGCCTCGTAGTCTGGCGCCACTGTTTGCATCAAGTGTCGTCGGTGTGTTCCCCAAGCTGCATGATCTTTCTGTATTTTAGCAATCTAGCAATTCCCCATGACTAGTAGAAGCTGAAGCGCTCAGTGAGTAGCAGTGAAATAAAACGAACACTCGCCAATGGAAATACATGTATTGGAAAATAAAACTTGACGATTCGACTCCCGTCCGGGACCCTTGATCACAAAGAAAGCAAACGCGGTAGCTCTTGTTTAAATATGGGATAGCTGGCGTAGTGCGCGTCTGCCGATTTCTGGCATATTCCCACGTGTCCTGTTAATAGCATGTTGCGTCGTCTGAATGTGCAGGGATTGAAGAATTAGTCTTGCAGGCAGTTTCTTCTCTGTGGCGATTATGGATGCCAATGCCCAGTCTATGCAGTGACCTGTGTTTTAGTGTTGTTCTGATAAAGCGTTTGAAGATGAGTTGCCCTTGGCGACATCGTACTGATGCTGTTTTATGCCTTTTTTTAAGTTACCGGTTTCGCCAACTTAGGTTACCTCAATGAAACGCTCGCTGAAATTATTGAATAATTCAGGAACCTTTAGAGTAACTGCTGTACAGGTGATGCTAATGGCGTCGTATTGAGACCTTTTCTCTAGAAGCTCTCAAATATTGCTGCAATCCATTTGGCATACAAAACCTGTGTTGGCTGCACCAGTGAGTCTCGTCCTTTCCCGCGTGCGCCTTAATCTTAATCGTGTGATTGTTGTCGTTGGAGTCTCTACTCTTACCTCTTGACATCGCAAAAACAGGAGATTTGAAAACCATGCACAATAATGATTTCACTGATTCCATGGAAGCAATGTGCATTTGGGGGCCAAGCCAGTGAGCTGTGTAGCAGTGATCGAATCCTATTTCCTTTATTTCAGCATCGGGCAGTGCGTTTTCTAATTTTAGTGGGACAACAATACAATGTTGGTCTCGCCAGTCTAAGTACAGCTCGGTTTTTGATGATTCGTTCTACTTTCGCGCGGCACCACGTATAAATGGGACAAGCATTGCAGTGTTGTACGCATGTATTCCTTGCATCTATGAGTGAAATAACAATATTCCTCAGGTTAGAACAAAGTTCATTAAAGCCTGAATTGCATCTTGTGCGCATGTATCAGCTCAACACTAGCATTATTTCATCTGACAGATGCCATAGCTGTATGTTATACATACTCTAGTTCCACAATTTTTTTTTGTTTTTTTATCTACTATATGAGCTGTACTAAGAGGTATGATATCGCGGTATTTCTCTTGGATGTTGTGTTGTGTGTATTTGGCACGTGAGTATTCTAATCTTGACTGGATGTTTTTTGTTCCGAAAATTGCTATTTTACAATAGGTCGAGTGCTAAAACAATTTGAAAAAGGTAGGGAAGCTTAGTCAGCAACGAAGACGACTCTATTTAAACACTAAGCATGGCTACCTTAATGTGGTAGAGGTGTTTTGACAAACAGAATTTTTGCACAGAACCACATGCACTCGAATTCGGGAAATACTTGTACTCATTATCTCGGTTCGTCGAATGAGCTCGCACTTTCTCATGTCGCTAATACATCCCGTGCACTTGTGCAGCCGGCTGTGCTTTCTTCTGTGGTATTCAGCCCCCAGCTGCTTTGAATTGGCGCTTGGATAGTTTTCTTGAACCGGTAACCGTGTTCTGAATTTGAAAGACCAACTAATGAGCTTCCTGCGAAGAGTGCACCTGCGGTCAATTTGTTTGCCCCGTTTCCGGTCATAGAACAGATCCCTTAGTAAACCCACTACGCAGTCCGCCTAAATAAGAATCGGCTGTTGCATTTTGAATAAAATCAAATGTAAAAAAAAAAAACAGGTGAGCTTACTGTTTTGCCTAGGTATTTTAGTGCATTCGTCGGCATGAAACAAAAAATGGCAACAAAAATGTGCTAAACAAACTAGAGAAACAAGGCTGGTCTGTACAATCTGCTTTGAAAGTGCCTGGCATGCATGCGTGATATCCACGGCAGCGCTTCAACGGGAATCGAAGAGCTACCCACTTGGGTTTTCCTTTTAAGCGAAGAAGCGCAGCAGCAACGCCCATTCCGAGTAACGAGAAATGAAAACACGGTGCATCTCTGAGCAACCATTTCCTCTTATTCGATGTTCCCAGCGCAGCACTTATACGCAAATGCACATTGCGCAACTCTCTTCTCAATTCGTGGCATTATTTTGTGTGTGCATATTGCGTGTGGCCCTATCTCCTTCAACGGTGTATAATTTTTTTTTCAACGCGAAGGCTTCTAGATGCTTGTGTCTGGGCATCATGGTTTGCAAGACCCAGCCGCCATTTAACCTGGACATCGGGCTGCCCATGTTTCGATTTCATTTCATTTCATTTTGTTTGGGCATTGTCACAAAATACAGCTTTTAAACAAATTCATAAATCATAAATTTATAAATCAGCTTTTAAACAAATACGGCATCGAAGGGCTTTTTTAAATCAAAATTACAAGTTCTTGCGGGAATACATCGCAGAAAAAGTGAATACTCCGTTATTGCTCCCGAAAAGGGAACAGTTTAATGAAGCTGCGGGGCAACATTGCGAGAGGTTTACCAACGCTTCTGTAAACATTGTAGTTCAAGTAAAAAGGTGCAATGTATTTATAATAAAAGAATATTCGCACACTGACGTACGTAACTGTGCTCATCAATCTACTTCCGTGGTATTTTGAAGAAGTTGTTTCATAAAGGAGTGGAAGATAGCTTCCTCGATTGAGTATGTGTGTTCGCTGCCAGCGGTATATTGTGGATCTATCTAGCACGCAGTCTGTGAATGACGGCTGTTGTATCCATAAAGTTGGTGTAAGGTTGTTGCATTTCTTTTTTTCTCTAGTTATATTCTGCCATTTCTTTCTTTTTTTCTTCCTTTTATCTTCCGTACCGAGTTTCCCCCACTTTTCTGTATCGGGTGTCACGGTTACTAGCCTTTATTCATGGGCGGATCCCGAAATAATCTGAAAATATGGGCCGATCCGGAAGTTACTGCATTGCAAGAAGGAGACCGTTTTCATGTTTATTAGAAATCTAAAAATGCGGGCCGATTTTGTAGATAACGAAGTTCAGAAATGTGGCGCAAAAATGTGGAGGACGCTTAAGCTTCGCCTTTAAGACTGGAACACGATAGCATTCAAAGATTACTGAATGCTTCGCAGGCTTCCCGGAAACTGCAACTTTCTTTTTTCTCCACCTTTGACTTTGCGCGCCGCTGCCGTTTTAGGCTGCCGAGGAGGCTAGCGCCATCTGGATGGTGTTTTTGCAAGTAACCTACCCGGGCGCGCCGCTGTTGGTAAGGTAGAAATGCTGGAAAAGGGGTTTGAGTTTCCTCGTAACAGAATTATGTTTTCTCGTACATTCAAATTGCAATCCGATACCATCTTGCCTGTAAGTTGTTGTTAGGTCGTATATTACAATTTTTCTGACGGATTTTACTTTGAGAAATTCAATTTTGTTCACTAACGCCTCTGCGCCACTCGGGGGGCCGGCGTCGTCAGGGTGGTTCGGTATGATTTTCTCCGCCACAGCGCCGGCGCGCCCACGGCGACGCCGAACTGACGCCACATTTTCTGGGACACGGGGCTCTTAAACTTGTCGCGTTATTTGTGTTCATGACGCGAGCGTCATAATCAGATGCTGGTTTCGTATGTAAAGACTCAGAATTTAATTAGATAATTGGTAACTGACTAGTGAGGATAGGAATGCAGAGAGGTGTGGGTTGCACAGGCCCGGGTCCTCAATGCGTCCTGCAGACCATGCATTGCGGTGGATGAACTTGAAAAATGCGCTGGTGGCAACACGGCGTCGTTACCTGATCGGTTATTCTTTGAACGCATAAGCATTGTTTGTCCATTAGTCAACCCCGTCACGCGAAAAGTGTAATGTCTTATATCTGCACAAAAGTACGCAATTTGCCGAGTTAAGACATTTAGTCGTTATAATAGTGTAAATGTAGATGATTGGTAGCTTTATAAGCGATAAGAAACATTTTAAACCAGAAAAAAATCTAAGGAGAATACCCATAGAATTACATAGGGCTCCATAAAAAATGCATGGGGAAGCTTATAGTCGGGGTGGCCCAACATAAATTTGGGGTTGGGTCAAATTGAAATTTGGAGGTGGGCCAACTGAAATTGGAGGTCGATCACATTGAAATTTGGCTGTGGGCCAACTTAAATTGGGGTTGGGTCATATTAAATTGGGGGTGGCCCAACTAGATATTTGGGGGTGGGTCAACTTGAGATAAAGGGGTAATGTCAAATTGAATGCTGCCGAGCGTCCTTCGAGTTATGAACTCCTCGCGGACAAGCGAGCGCATTCAGACGCTTGGCGCGTTTTTATTGGGCCTTACCGAGGCGAGGCACAGTTGGAACGCATGCGAGAACTTGCGCGGAAAGGAACGCGCCCATAACGCAGGCTTGCGAGAGGGAAAGCCAGGGTGACTTGGCATCGCGGCGATGCACTCTCCCCTCACGCAATAACTCACGCGCTACTACAGGCAGGGAGGCAAACAACTCTATTAGCGGCACTCGACCCCGTTAGGGGGTGACACCGGCAACGTAGGGCATTGCCACAGCATGTGTTGTAAGGTACATTTGGGGTGGCCACAGCGCGGGCACCTCGGCTCTATGCCATCCATATATTTAGAACATCTTAGAGGCGATGCATACGGATCCGTCTGTAACGGACGTAGAGTGATAGACTGAGCTCTGTTTAAATGTGGGTACGGTATTGGGTACTTCCAGCGTTCCAACTGGTAATGTTTGCAGATTTCATTATAGGTTAACAAGGGATCTCTGAAGTACCAAGTAACGTCCTCAGCCTCCGAGTGGTTCTCCCCGACGTGGAATGTGAGACCTCGCGCCCGGGAATGAGTCAACTCGTTGGCATTAAGGATGGTTCTGTGTACGTGGTTCTGTGTACGTGTCGGCTAACGTGGGCCGGGAACCAGATGATGTGCTTTTTGTCTGACCAATGGGCAGCATAGAGAACGCGCGCGGCTTCCCGACAAACCGAGCTTGTCATGAAGGCCCGTGCGGTTGCGCGCGAATCTTTGTAGATGGCGGTGCGGTCAGTGGCACCGAGAGGTAGTGCCACAGCGACCTGCTCGGCACGATCAGCGTTTGAATTTAATAAAGTCATAGACGACAAGTGTTCGCCTTTGATTGTTGTTACTACCGAGACAAAGTGGTCCGTATATCCGTACGGTGCTGCGTTTACGAAGGTCACGTTATCCTCCATGGCGGCTGCGGTACTGAGTAGAGCTCGCGCCCGTGCCTGACTTCTCCCCACGTTTAGTGTGGGCTGCATGTTACGGGGTATCGGGAATACTGTAAATTTTACGTGCAGCTCTTCGGGGAGCTGTCGCGGGCTTTCTTGGGTTACGGGAGATTAGAGCCCGAGGTGTGCTAGCTAGTAATCGTCGCCCAGCTTCAGTGGAAGACCGCCTTACAATTTGAGAGACTTTTTGTGCTTCTACGATTTCGTCGAATGTATTGTGAATGCCTAGCTCGTTGAGCTTGGTCGTGCTTGCTGCTGCCCGGTAACCCGAGCACCTGTTTACCAACCGGCGGATGATCACGTCGAGACGGCGTACATCTCGTTTTTGCGACAGGTGGGCTGGAGCCACATAGTTGATGTGGCTCATGAGGAATGCGTGGAACAGTCTGCGGAGATTGTTAGCTACTCTGTTAATGAATTTAGCCATTGCTTCGGCCTTTTTGGAAGTGTGAGTGATACTGGCGTCGTTATGGCCGTTGGCTTGAATGACCATGCCTAGAATGCGAACTTGGTCCACCGTGGGGATCGGTGTACCGTCTGCCGTCAGGACGTTGATTTCCGCGTATGCGTCTCTGCACGCCTTATATTTCGGGCGGTAGAGTAGTAATTCTGATTTCTCTGCCGATAGCGAGAGACCGGCCTGCCGTAAGAACCTTTGTACCGTGTTGACCGCTTCTTGCAGTCACTCCTCGATATGGCCGTCACTGAAGCTCGTAGCTCGTACTCCAGACGGTGATATAAATCGGCGTAGAAGGCATGACTGATGCCGTCGATCTGTGAGAGTTGTCGCGACAGAGCGTGCATGGAGAGGTTGAACAGGAACGGAGAGATCACAGCCCCTTGGTGTGTGCCCCTCGGTCCCAGGTTGAATTGCTTCGAGCCCATCGAGCCGAGTTGGATTGTAGCTGTACTGTCGCGTAGGAACGAGCTAACGTAGTTGTAGAAACGCGTACCTAATCCTGCCTCGTGAATCGAGTCGACGACGGGAGAGTGGTTTACGCGGTCGAACGCCTTCTCGAGGTCGAGCGCTAGGATGGCTCTAGTGCCTCTGATGATCTTATCCACGAGTTCGTATTTGAGCATCAGCATTACGTCCTGCGTGGACATGGACGGGCGAAAGCCAATTTGGTTGATCGGTGTAATCTGACGCTCCTCTACGAATTTCGTGACTCGCTTGAGGATTACGTGTTCGGCCAGCTTACCCGCGCAGGACGTGAGCGAGATGGGACGACTTGAGCCTAGCGCTAGGCGTTTACCCGGCTTAGGGATAAGTATGACGGTTGCCTCGCCCCATGCAGGCGGGACATTACCTGTCTCCCAGATTTTGTTAATGTGCTCGGTGAGAAGTTCTACGTCCTCCTCGGCGAAATTTTTAAGAAGCTTATTCTGTATGCCGTCAGGACCCGGGGCCGAGCTGCAGTTGAGCTCGGAGAGGACCGCCTTAACCTCGGTGCAAGTGAAGGGGGATCCTAGTGGATCCTCCTCCGTAGCGTCCGGGGCAGACGGGTAATCGGATGGGGAGCTAGGTTCGGTACGTAAGTAACGCGCAGCTAGCTCGCCGGTGATTTGAGTGTCGGTCTTACCAGAGATTTTGAGTTTATCGATTATTCTGTCTATCGTGAGTTGTTGGGATGCTTTCGACGGTTTGTCACCTAGTAAGTGTTTCAACAGGTTCCATTTGGCCCCGTTTCTCAATTGACCATCAACCGAGTTACACACTTTGTGCCAGTGCTGACGCTCTAGGTTACGACAATGTGCCTAGATTTGACGATTGATTTCTGCTATCTTTTTACGAAGGTTACGAATGAGCTTTTGCGTGTGCCATTTCGCGTGCAGTGATTTTTTAGCTTCGAGTAGGTGAGCTAGCCGGCTATCCATGCGCTCGACCTCCAGTTCGGTTTCAACGTCCTGAGTCGAATTTGCCACGTCCTGTTTGAGTCGTGCGAGGAGTTCTGCTAGGGTTTCGTAGTGAGTGTCGTCGCGTTTCCTGGGCTCTCGAAAACTACCTCACTCCATAATTCGAAACTGTCTGATTTTGTTTGTAGAGACGTTTACGATTGTCTGTATAATGTAATAATCACTGCCCAGATTCTCACCTAGGTTAGTCCACGTGGGTTGTCCCGCGTGCCTAACCATCGTGAGGTCTGGGGCGCTATCGCGCGTAACCGAGTTACCTACCCGTGTGGCTGAAGTGGGATCTGTTAGGAGAGCGAGTCTATGTGTGTGCATTTGTGATACCGGGGCAGTGCCCTTACGGGAAGAGCCGCGGTACCCAAAGTGTGGATGCGTGGCATTCAAGTTTCCCTCGATTATGAGCATGTGGTCCCCTGCAATTTTGCTCGCGCGCTGAAAGAGGACCTAAAATGTAGTTTGCGTGTGTTTGGGTGTACTATATACGTTGAGAATAAAGACTGACTGTTTAAGCTTTGAATTTGGGATTAACTCTATCATAATGTCTTTGTATTTGAGATCGGGGCCGGACCTCGCGGCTAACATATGCGCACTTCTTGGAGATGAGCGTCGCTATCCCTCGCGTTCCCACTCCATGGTCCGCTTCGGTGCGATAGGTAAGCAAAACGGGGTCTTCGGTTAGCGTTTCTTGTAAGAGAATTACGGCAGGCCGATTGGTGCTAGATTGAATGAATTGTTGCAAAGCTGCCTTCCGCTTGGGAAAGCTGAACAATTCCATTGTCAAATTACAAGATTGCTTGTGTTAGCCATGATTACTGCATAGGGGTTGGCGCACGAACCGCCGCGTGTTGTCCTTCTAATATTTGTAACCGAGCGTGGAGCTCGGTGAGCTGGAGGGTGTGTGGGGTCATATCGGCAGCTCGGTCAGCCGTAATGTCTGCGCGGAGGCGGGCAAGTGCCTCCATGAAGTTAGACATACTAACGGGCTCGTCGACCGGATCCTCGGCCGCGCGAAGCTTCGCGGCGCGATCGGCGTTCGACGAGGTAGTGGGAGCGGGTTCAACGGTCGAAGCGGCGGGCGTCGGTGCCTTTTGCAGACACCATGTTCGGCTTCCGCCCACACAAGTCGGCACAATACATATTATTACAACTCAATCATGACATACTACAACCGACGGAGCACCCTCACAACGATAAGGTTGTCCTGGACTTAGATCTGAAGAGAGCTTTCGACAACATTAAACACAGCAGTATCTTAGCACACCTAAGCGAAACCCACTGTAGCACAAACACATTCACCTATATCAAGGACTTCTTGACAGATCGAGCCGCACTCGTCAGAATCCAAGACACTGAATATGGACCTTAGCTATGGGTATAGGGGGACGCCACAAAGCACTGTACTTTCCCCTCTACTCTTTAAACTTGCGATGGTACATCTCCCCGCCCAGCTACATGGTATCGAAGGCACGCGGCACACGCTCTACGCCGACGATGTCACCATGTGTGCGACAGAGGGAAATACAGGGCACATGGAGTACATGGAATACAGGGCACACGGGCCTGCAAGCAGCCGCTCACGTAGCGGATCGCTACGCAGAGCGCTGCGGCCTCCAGTGTGCACTAAACAAATCAGAATTTGTGCACCTTAGACCATCGCCTAAGGACACTACACAAATACGCCTCTCTTTGTCTGGTGGCCCCATACACGAGACTAAGGAGATCCGAATTCTCGAACTCTTTATTCACAATGAAGGAGCATTCGACACAACATTAGAAAAGCTCCGCAAGGTTGGGGACCAAGTGGGCCGAATGGTCTGACGTTTCACCAACAAGAGAGGGGGATTACGAAGCAAGGACGCTGTGCGGCGAGCTCATGCATTCTTAACCAGCCGAATTCTATATACGGTCCCCTATATCCATCTGCAGAAGCGTGATGAAGACAAAGTCGAGGTTATCCTCCGCAAAAAGATGAAGAGGTCCTTTGACCTCCATGTCACAACTTCTAACGCGAGACTTCTCGCTTTGGGAGTATTGAACACCTTTCACGAGCTCAAGGAAGCCCACCTCATGAACCAATATACACGTCTAGCTCAAACAAAGTCAGGACGGCATTTGCTCGACTGGCTCCACTTGGAACATGACTTCAAGAATCAGGAGCGGGTCCGAGTGCCCGTGCTCTGGATACGCGCCGTCAGAATTCAACCCCTCCCCACAAAAATGGATAGGGAAGACCATAGTTGCCGACGCCAGGCGAGAACGGACGCCTTGCAATGCCACTATGGCAACAAACACGGAGTCTTCTACGTGGATGTGGCCAGTCCATGTCGTGGGGGGTGGTATACGGCAGTGGTCATCCACGAGGAAAAGCAAGTAGATGGGCTCACTTTCAAAGCCCCGGGCTCAACGCAAGCTGAAGAAGTAGCTATCACATATAGCTGCCTCTGATTCCCGATCTCAATAGATCATAACCGACTCGCGTGGGGCTTGTCGAAATTATGAAGCTGGTTGGGTCACCCCTCTAGCGGAACGAATATTGCAGAACTATAGCAACGGGGAAATCGAGCCTACCCCCCGTTGCCTAGTCTGGAATCCGGGCCACCAGGGCCTGATAGGGAATAAAGCCGCGAACACGGCGGCCTCAGCACTCACCTACCGGGTGTCCCACTAAGAACCTGAGTACAGATGGGGTAGGGCAGACGTCTTGTCGATGCCCGACTCGGCCGCAGTTGCGCCAGGTGTCGATCTGTCGCTTGTATACAGCGTGCAACGCATTAGAAGCATGCCGCAGCGCACATAGTTTGGGACTTTAAGTCCGTCGAAGAGAAGGATGATGGTGGTTGTATCCTTGATTGGTGGTTGTACCCCCATTAACGTGGGGTTGTGTGATGAGATGAACAGACGTTGTAGCTCTGAGTCCGGAAGGTCAGCGACGACCCCTCGGACTACGCCTCGGCTGGTGGTGCCGGAGGCGACTACGTAAGCTGGTACTGGATGTGCTCGCTCCATGAGAACAATTTGCCGTGCTTTAGCATACACTTCGGCCGTTTGTAAGCTCGACGTGCTGATCACAAAGATATTCTGCGTGTCGTTAGTGCAAACGATATCTTCATCTGCCGCCGTTGGTGGGAGTTTTGCAGCGAATAGTAGAGCTTGTAAGAACTTAAGCTTGTTGCACTTACGCACATCCAGTCCACCTCCGGGGTGGACGATGACACGGTGATGATGTGTTGTCAGTGGGGGGAGCCGGATGGCGGCTGCAACCCTCGACGCAGCTCCGGTTCGCAGGGCGCCAATGCGGGCGCCGGCTGGCTTGCCGGTGGTAGTAGTTGATGATGTTGCTCGACGTCGAATTGCTTCGATCCAGCCAGGCGCACTGGCTTCCTCTTGAGTGATTGGTTCTCCCTCCACCATGGCCCCAGGCATGATATCGGCACCGCGACGGGACGCGCAGGCGCAGGCGTACGTAGTGGTGTTCAGCCTACTCGAGGCTTAGCGAGTGAGGCGAAACGTTGGTCAAAAAAGGAAGAAAATCAGGGTGGCCCGGGCCAAAACTGGTATGCGGGCACTTCCCCAGACCCAGCGAAAACGCCGGTGACAAAATTAGGGAAGATTCCACACAGTAGATAGATAGATAGATAGATAAATAACTTTATTGAGGTCCTGAAGGATTCCGCCCCCGTTATATAGGGGGAGGATCGCGGGCCGGTCCCACGTAGAGACGGGGAGGCCTATAGCCTCACCGCCGCGTCGTGGGCCTTCTGGACAGCCTGGAGTTGTTGTAGTAGGACCGCGCTCTTGATCATGGAATCAAATTCATCGTCAGAGAAGTCGTGATGCTTTCCCTGTAAAGAGGGGCACCTCCAGAGCATGTGTCTGAAATCACTGCGATCGTTATAGTCTGGACACTGCTGAAATGTCTGAGTAGTGACTGTAAATGGAGAGGCTGGGGTATGTCCCCGTCTGAAGCATGGGAAGAGAGATTGCCTGTGGCCGAGACAACTTTTCGTGTGGGAGTGGGAAGGACCTACGCCCCATTTGATAGTGTTTCGTGACCTCGTTGAAACTAGTCAAAATGTCCCTAAAATGAAGGATGGGGGCTGGTTCCTCCGCCTGGGCCGCGCAAGTCCCGCCGCGGCAAGTGAGACCTCGCGCCTGGGAGTGGGCTAGCTCGTTGACATTGGAAAGGCCCCCGACCCTCGAGCCAAGATGAGCAGGAAACCAAGTGATGGTGTGGTGTGGGAGTTTCTTGTGAGCGAGAGTTCTAAAAAACTTCCTTGCAGATGGTCCCACAAGAGAAGGCTCTAGCAGCGGATCTAGACTCAGTGTAGATATCAGTTCTTTGCTGATCAAGGAGAGCGAGTGCGATGGTCATCTGCTCTGCTTTGTGAGGAGAAGAGAATAGAATCCGACCCTTAGTATCTGTAGATACTACTGCAAAGTGAGCGCAAGCTCCGTACTGGGCGGCATCGACAAAGCATGCAAGCGAAGAGTGGGCGTGAGCGTGGGCTAAAAGAGAGGAGGCTCGAGCGACACGCCTGCCCAAGTTGTATTGTGGGTGCATGTTTCGTGGAAGGGGAGAGACCTTGATGCAAGATCTCATGCGATCAGAGAGATGTGTGTTTTGCACTTCGAGCGTGAGGGGGTTGTGTCCCGTGTCAATCAGGATCTTTCTCCCTGCTGATGTAATTGAAAGCCTGGCAACCTGTGCCGTTTGCTGAGCCTCGATGACTTCTTCAAGCGTATTGTGGATTCCAATGTCCATAAATTTCTCTGTACTCCTGCGCATTGGAAGACCTAGGACTCTCTTGATGCTTTTTCGAATGAGAGTGTTTAATTTAGTCCTCTAGGGGCGTTGCCACTTGTGCATGGATGCGACATAGTTTATGTGGCTCATAAAAAAGGCATGGAATAGTCTGAGGAGGTTGTCCTCCCGAAGACCATCCCGATTGTTGGAGTTCCTAGCGATTAATCGGATGACCCCTTCCGCCTTGGAAGTCAGACGGTCGATCGTACGGCCGTTCTGTCCGTTGGCTTCGATGATCATGCCCAGAACACGTATGAAATCCACTCTCGGGATTCGCTTCCCCGCAGCCGTGTGCAGCCTAATGTCGACGTCTGCCAGTGGTTTCCAGTTTTTTGGTTTAGAACCCCTTCTGGTAGGCCGATATAAAAGAAGTTCGGACTTTGACGGAGAGAGCTTGAGACCCATTTCCTTGATGTACACTTCAACACAGTCGACGGCCTCCTGAAGGGAGCTCTCCACGCAGCCCTCCGAGCCACCGACACTCCATATGATAATATCGTCCGCGTAAAGGGAGTACTTGATGCCATCCAGGCTTGAGAGCTCGGCAGCAAGCCCGCACATGGCAATGTTAAACAGCAGCGGGCAGACGAGTGAGCCCTGAGGAGTGCCGAAGGAACCCAGATCGTAGGGCTCAGATTTGAGGTCTCCTAGCTTGATGGTGGCTCTTCTATCCCTAAGGAACGAGCTGGCGAACTTGTGAAAGTTGGTTCCTAGGTGGAGGTGAGAGATGGATTCGAGTATGTAGGAGTGTGAAACATTGTCAAAGGCCTTCTCTAGATCGAGGCTGAGAATGGCCCTAACGTCCTTTGTCTCCTGATCTATAATATTATGTTTCAGCATTTTCATGACGTCCTGAGTCGATAGGTGTGGTCTGAAACCTATCATGTTGAAAGGGAAGAGGTTTGTTTCCTCAATGTGTTTCGATATGTGACCGTTGATGACGTGCTCGGCGACCTTGCCTATACAAGACGTGAGAGAAATCCGTCTCAAATTGTTAAGACTGGGACTCCGGCCCGGTTTGGGGATGAGAATGACTGACGCCATTTTCCAGTGCTCGGGGAAAACCCCCGACTCCCAAATACTATTGATTTCTTTGGTGAGGATGGTGACAGAATCGTCGTCTAGATTACGTAGCATCTGGTTCGTGATGCCGACTGGGCCGGGGGCGGATTTCCCGTTAAAATTGGTTAACGCGTTCCGGACCTCTGCTTCCTGGAAGGGCTTGGGCATCTCGAGGGCTGGCGATCCCGTGTATTGCGGGTAGCCAGAAGGAGGTCGGGCTATAGCCAAGGGTAGGTATGTTCGGGCTAAAGACTCCATTAAGTCCGCGTCTGATTTCGCTTTCCTTTCCGAGTGTAGTATAATGTCCACCAGACGTGTCTGTGTGGATCTGGATTTGGTCTCCTGCAGCAGGTGTTTGAGGAGGTTTCATTTCCCCCCCCCACTCTCATTTGCCGATCAACCGTGTTGCAAATTTCATCCCAATGCTGTTTCTCCAGCGTCTGGCAGTGTACGGATATATCCCGATTAAGACTCGCTATGCGCTTGCGTAGTCTGCGATTCATGCGGTGTGCTTTCCACCTGGTATCGAGGGCGCTTTTTGCCTCCAGAAGATGGGCAAGCCTGCTATTCATTTTACTGACCTTAAGATAAGTCTTGATCGTTTTGGTGGCCGACTTGACGTCTCCGCCAAGCTGAGATAGCCACTTGGCGAAATCTGGTGGGTCATTGCCTTCTTGTGTGTTCCTAGATCTGATCTTACGAAAGAGGTCCCAGTCTGTGAACTTGAAAGTTCTAGGGGGTTTGCCCTGAACTTGTAATGTTGTACTTAGAATATAGTGGTCGCTCCGCAAGTCCTCGGCCAAGTTAGACCACGAGACCTCTTCCGTGCTTGCAACAAAGGTGAGGTCTGGGGTGGTATCCCTAAAGCAAGAATTTCCAGTGCGGGTAGGAAACGCGGGGTCCGTTACCAGAGTGAGGTGTAGATCCGAGCGCGCTTGCCAGAGCTCGGCTCCTTTGGCAGTGGTGCGAGGGTAGCCCCAAGCGTAATGGGGTGCGTTGAAATCCCCCGCTATCACTATGGGTGCGCCCGCATTGCTAGCGATCGTAATGGCTTTGGATAACAACGTGGTGAAGCGATGGTGCCTACCTTTTCGAGAGCTATATATGTGGAGTATGAAGATGCTGTTTCTTAGCTTGCTGCCTGGTATGATCTATATCAAAGAGTGCTCAACCTTGCTGTGTCTCATGTGTAGATTGTGCGTGATTAAGTGTACTGGTTAGACACCAACGTGCAGATACCTCTGCCATCTGGACTTTTCGTGATGTGGAGTGTGTAGCCCGACAGGCTCACCATTTCCGTTAGCGTCTCCTGTAGCATAACAACTTGTGGTCGGATTGATTGGGATTTGATGTACTGCTGTAGGGCTGCCCTTTTTGACTGGAAGCCCGAACAGTTCCATTGCCAAATTACGAAATTGTTATGGTGTCCCGCCATTGTTGAGTATCGCTGGAGGTTTCTCCTGCGAATTGCTACGGGATGGCAGCGTCTGTGCAATCGTGACCTTAGGATTTACTTTGACCGGAGTAGCCTCGGTTGAGTGTACAACTTTAACTTGGTCAGCTTCAATATTTGTGACTCTGCTGTCCAATGCTGCTATCGACTGGACCACTGCCTTTAGTGCATTTTTGATATCGGCTAACATATCCTTGACCTGCGTTTTGAAATCTGCATCCTCGTGCTTGGCCGGGTTTGCTAGCGCTCTCCTTTTTGTGGGTTTTGCTCCTGGCTGGACGTCCATAGGGACCTCATCGAGGATCGTAGCCGATGCGGCCACTGTACCGGGATGCGTGATAGGAGGAGACGGTGATGAAACCGGCTAGGATTTCCTTAGGTCGGCTATTTCAGCTCTAAGTTGCTCAACAATTGCTCTGAGGCTAGCATTTTCTCTCTGCATCTGTACAAAAATTTCCGTATGTTGCTCTGGATGAGTGCCCCCCTTTACCTGTGGGTGTAGGCTCTTAACCTTGGATGCCCAGGTCTGGTGCTGATCTCCTTGCTGCATAGCGATGCGGACGGCAGGTACCCTGGAGCGGGAACGGCCCCTGGATTTCGAACGGCCTCTGCATTCAGAACGGTCACCCGCTCTATCCCTGGAACGGGAGCGCCCTCGTGATGGGTCAAGCTGTTGGCTGACGTCAGGCGAGCGCCAGCTGCTGCTCGGGCCCGCAGCGGTATCGCGTCCACCTGCGCCGGCTGGTAGCGGCGGGAAGTCTCCGCCGCCATCTGTGAAGTTTATGTCGTCGTCGATGTCTTCCGCAAAGCCCAACGTATATTGCATCAGCCGCTCTTTTGTAAGGCACTTGTAAGGCACTTGAAGGTAAGGCACTATGTAAGGCACTTGAAAACGTTGTTTACACGTCTTGTCTGCCGTGGGATGTGGACCCCCGCACAACTTGCATTCTGGGGTGCCAACGTGACCTTCCGGAGGAGATTTAATACCGCAGCCTCTACAGACCGCCTCTTCTGGATTGGGACAAACATCGACTCGATGACCGAGCTTTCTACAGGCATAACAGACATCCGTCTGTCTGCGAAACAGGTTGCAACGCACCAAGCTTGTGCCACACATGATGTAATTTGGGACTTTTAGTCCGTAAAAGAGGACTATCACCGTGGTGGAATTCTTGATTCTCTTGACCTGTAGTGCAGTAGGGTTCCTTTGGTGCACGATAAGTGAATAAAGCTGTTCTTGACCAATGTCCAAGTCTATACTCCTGATGACACCTTTGCATGTGTTGTCGGGGGCAGCTCGGTAGGCTCTCACTTCAAAAGTGGCCTTACCGATAGTAATAGTGTTGATCTTGGAGTATGCCCTGGCGTTCTTCTCCGCCGGGGTACTGATAACTGCGATGTTCTGCATCATGTTCGGGCAAACCACGTCTTCTGCGACGTCTTCTTCACTGAGCGCTGCAGCCACTGCGACTGACTGGGCAAACTTGATTTGACTAACATTTCTCATGTCGAGGCCATTTCTAGGTCTGACGATGACTCGATGGTGGTCTCTTGGGAGGTGAGGAAGTCTCGAAGCAGCAATAAGGCGCCTCTTCAATGCAGCTCGGGAGCGATGAGACGACTCCGCGTTGCGGGGCATCGAGACGCTTTCTTGCGTCTCGTTCGTAGGGGTATGCGTCGTACGAAGTTTGCGTTTAGCGATGGCCACGGACCACCCAGAGTCTTCAAGATCATCGGGAGTGGTATCCTCTCCTTCGACGGAGATTTGCATAGACATCTTCTGCGTAGAGTGCGGGAAAACCCTTGCGGGAACGGCAGGCGGCCGCTCCGCCGATGGGTAGCTAGACCTAGCGCGGTAGGCAAAAATGTCTTGAAAGAGAGGTCGAAAAGTCCACCCACCGTGAAAAACTTGGTAGGGATGGAATCCTAGTGACTTTATGCGTTGAGTGGCGCAGAAATTCGCTCACAAATAGGCAAGAAACTGACCGGAAACATTCTAGAAAGCAGGAGCCGATATTTGCTCGGGCGGTCTAGTCGGCGTCCTCGCGCGTCTCTCATTCCACACAGTAGACCTGGCAAAAAGCACATCAGAAGGCGGAGCCGATGCGGAGACGTCCGCTCGTCTCGACACCCATGGCGTTCATGACGCGCTACTACGGCAGCTGCTGTCCCCCCGTTCGCCCACTCTGCTCCATCGTGGCGCGTTCCAGACCGATGTTCCGGCTCAAATGGTACAATCGCTTTGAAGGGGCCAGATGCGGCGAGAACATCTTACAATGGTCTGCTAAAGCAGGGATTCTTTGGCATCAGAAAGGCCATTGGTACACTCTTAGCACGGTACCGTTTATGTTAACCTATAATTGCGAGTAACTTATAACATAAAGGTTACTCGATGACAAAAAAAACTTGATCTTTGTGTTTTCGTGAATTTCCGTCGCGGCTAGAGGTTACATGTGCCGAAGCGTATATTTTAAACGTTACTACAACGCCAAATGTCTTGTAACCTTTAGATTGTAACCTCTAAACGACTTGGAATCGTGGCTTAGGGGACCTACCGTATGGATTAGAAGTTTACTTATTGTTGTGTCGTATTGCGATCCTGATGTGTTTTTAGCCGGGACTAACCCATAAGATATGTTGTGCGGGCGAAGGAATCAGGCAGGTTGGACTACATTAATATCTTATTGACACCAATGGGGATCTTTAGCTTCGCAATGTAAAAAAAAAGCTTGCACAAGCGTATCCTCAAGAGAGACAGCAGCAATTCATTCGTCACTGATCTCTAGTGCATACGTGTCATTATAACCTAAAAGGAAGCCACAGAAACAGTGAACATACATCGCAGAATATTGTGGCAAACGATGTTGTGGCATGAATTATCACTACGGTTCAATGTGATGGAAAGCCCCCCGCTACGGCTGCAGGCATTTTAGGCTGTGGTATAAAACATAGACTTGTGTACCTGCACAAAAACTAAAAGCGGATAAATTATGGTGATTGAATGTATATTTGTACCCAATATTTTTTATTATTCCCTTGTGTATTATTGCTCCCTATATTCGCGTTTGTTTTATATTTTCCTGAAACGCGGCACCCACTAACAGCGGGCGCACACTGAAAGTCGCACGTCGGCGCCCGCTAGACTACTGTAAAAGCTCGACGACCGAAAAAATCAAAGCGTAGAGCAGGTCGAATAACTAATCTGCAGGGCGAGAAAGATGCCTCGTAATCGGACTTACTTGTACACTGCAACTGAATGTTTTGCCACCGCGCTTTCTTTTTCTTGTTTTCGTTCTTTTTTTTTCGTATTTTTGACGTATTACAGGGAGTGGTTCCTAAATTACAGCAAATTTTGGGTTCATTAGAGAACGCCAGACACGCACCAATTTTGCCTGCTCAATAACACGCGAGAAAGGCGTTTCATTCACGTGACAGCTGGCGACAGCTGCTCCAGTAAGGTCTCGTAGAGCGTGCGCTCACGGTGGGAGGCCACAATGGCGGCCGGCCAATTGAGCAGGGAGAAAACATACAAATACAAACGAACAGCAACATCCTGAAACATTAGAATATTAGCATCTTCATATATATATATGGTCCTGTGATACTTTGACGGAACAGTAGTTTGATTATTATCTTTAGTTGCGCTAGATGCGGGGCGTAATCAAACGCGCTTCAACTAAACATGACCGCTGTCATATCTCCTCTGCATTGCGCAGCTCTCGCGATGCATGCCGGGAAGAGTATCGCCTAGGGTGTCGTTTTGAAACGGTCGTGTCGCGCTTTGTTTCATCGCTTTACCCACCTTTTTACGCTCTCCGATTTCGTGGCGTGCGCTTACCAAGCGTGTTGTGTGTCTGAGTCACGCGTGACGGGCGGTACAGTTACTAAAAAATGTCACAGTTTCGCCCTAAGGGCGAAGCAATGAATGCGATAGCAACACAGCAATGTCATACGAAGTAAGGTGAGCGGCTTTGGTAGCAATATGAATTGTAGTAAACATGAGCTGATTAAGTAAGCAGGTGTGCTGCGGCGTAAGTAGACCGACATGAAGAGAGACTCGATGACCACGAGAAGGCGCGTGTGAAACGGTGGTGTTGATGAGAAGCGCTGCCTGTGGGCAGCGCGTGCGAAGGGACACACCTATAGCGCTGCACTGCCGATCCGGGCAGCATTGCATGTGTAGCGTGCGTTGGAAAATGTGGTCTGACTATTACTAACTGTGGTGTGAGCGCGCACAAACAAACATGAAGAGATCACACTGAATGACTGCAGACAACGACTGTCAAAACGCTGGCAGCAAGCGCATATACGCCGCAGCGGGCGAAGGTACGTGCGGTCTATCGCTTCAACGGAAACTGAGCGGCGAATGCACAGCGCATAAAGGTCAGAGCCGTGTGGAGATAAGAGACGGTGCGAGCGACGAGCGCGGTTGTTGGCAGAGTAGAAGTCCGCCCCCCCCCCCCCTTCGATCCCTCCGGCGCTCGCTTCCCGCTTCCTTGCTTGCGCGTGGGAGATTGAGTGCGTTCGCTCTCCGTGATAGCGTGCGTCCCCGCACGCTTCCGCTCGGGCATACGGCGCGCGGCGAAGATTTTATCTATAAGGAACCTCACGGCGACGACGACGGCGACGACGACGACGGCGACGGTGACGGCGACGGCGACGCCGACGGCAGAAATCTGGTGGAAGTGTCCATATAATTGCTATCGCAATAAAAGACTCCTAAAGGCGCGCGCGCCCCTGAAAAGAAGCCATGACGCCGGGCGTGGAGCAGGGACATGTTAGGCGTGCTGCGTGGCCGCTGCGACGAGACGCATTGCCGATGGCCAATATTAAATGTTCTTCGCTTAGCTGAGAGTGGTGAGCATCGTTTGTGTTGTGACTGCTGTAATGAATGCCGAAGACAGCAATAAATGTGACCTAGGCAAGCAATGCTTCCTGTTCAAGTATTTATTTGCTGGTGTGTGTCTGTCGTAAATTTCACCGTCAATTCATGCTCATGCTCGCACTGTTCAGTTTTATTAAGGTGAACTACTTGCTCGCTTCATAAACACTGTTGTTTCAATATTTTTTTATCACTATCAGTCACCGTGTTGGTTATTCTTAAATCTCAAGTTTATGTTGCACTTTTGTGCCGACCCACAACATTGTTCTCATGCAGGGAACTGGCGTTTTGTGCTGATATTCAGTTTGTAATCACTTGATATTGCGTTTTGACTGTTAAACTGCCACATTATTGCGGTGTTGTCTTTTGTACTTGTACTGGAGGGGAGTACGAACTGACTTGAGAATTCTATTTCTTTCAGTTTTTTAATCTCAAATTTTTATTGTTACCGACATTTCCTAGACAGAAGAGTATATTCACCTTAGGCGTGTTTAATTATTTATTCTGTGGTAGTTTTTCGTCTGTGCGTGGTTTATTTATGTCTATTTCATTACATGTTAATACCGCATTTCGATGGGGGCGAAATGCGAAAACACCCGTGTACTTAGATTTAGGTGCATGTTAAAGAACCCCAGGTGGTCGAAATTGCCGGAGTCCCCCACTACGGCGTGCCTCATAATCAGAACTGGTTTTGGCACGTAAAACCCCATAATTAAATTTAAATAAAAAATTCCATGTTAATAGCTGTTGTTTGCAGGGCGACGCTAACAAGTAACCATGAGATTGTAAGATTACTTTTCTGTCATTGTAGGCTCCACTACAGAGCAAGGAGATCGGAGAATTAGCAACTGACATACTAGCACCAAAGAGACATGATTGTGCTCTCAACAGGGATGAGATCGTCCTCCTCGTGGAAGTCTAAAACTGATATGTATTTGTATTTGAACATATTGTACACGAACCTTCAACATTTCTCTTTTTTTTGCCCCATTGCTCGTGATGTTGTAGAAATTTGTGCTGCCAGGCAGCGCTGTACTCAGAGGTTTTTTTTTTTTCATTCTTGCTTCATGGCCGTGAAGAAGAAAACAGACCAAGGCAAAATGTAATTTTGCTTGTGGAGGGAAAGCTATGAGTTACCTCGTTTTGTATATGCAAATAAAGTAATCATGACATTTTCACTAAATGTTTTGTGTCAGCTTTCCTTCTCACAGTTGCTACTCACACCATTTCCAGAATGTGGGTGCTGCCGTCTCATACCTCTATAATTTTTTTTCGATACAAGAAATGCTGCATGCAGAAATGCGTATTCACTCTGAAATGCGCCGCCTATTCAGATGTGCTTTCCACTTGTGCAAGATATAATTATTGGAAATCTCACTATCATGGGATGACATGATATTTTTTGCAAAAAAACTTTCAACATGCCCGCAGCAAAGAAATATGCCGTGGGACGAACCTGTATACGATGAATTCACCTATACAAAAGCAACATACTGTGTATTTCATCAATTATTTTGTGTTTTGCTCATTTAATCCAAAATTACCAAGTATGTGCCAGCTTATTTCAAAAGGTACAACTGTCTTGATGCATCGTGCATTCTATACTAATTCCTGTAAGCTGCCTTGTGTAAATGACCTGCGCTGTAAAATAGCAAGGTGGCAAAGGTTTACACGTTGTTAGCCAGTCTGTCCTTGAATATTATCAAAGAGAATTTGAGACGAAATGTTGATTTCCGCTGAACAAGTTTTATAGTCATCGCAACAGAATTTCAGCAATAATCATTAGTACAAATTGCGCCAATAAACTCCAGTAATCATCATTAGTACAAATATTACCAATGTTTGACTGATTAGCATGTAAATAAACAATCGTGGTTAACGGCAGAGCTGGTCAATCAGCACTCCATATCCGGTTCCTGGAAGCATTCTGCCACAGAATAGTCTCAAAAACACATACTGCGAACATGCCATAGAATGCATTGCTGTTCTAGCTGAGATATTTACAGAATTTTGGAGGAAACATCCCATAAAATGCATTGCTGTTCTAGCTGAGATATTTACAGAATTTTGCTGCAGGTGGTGCAGAAAGAATACCTGCAACAGTAACGCACTTCATTACAGATTAAATTTATCAAAATTGGTGCCAGGCACAATCATGGCAAATCGGTATGCTTTCAGTACTGGCTGCCTTCAGTATGCAATTACATGTCCCCAAAGAAATGAAAATAGCTAATTAGTAAAATTTTGTCCCCAAATGTATTGACTATCGCGCAAATGCTGTCTGTCACCGCTATGAAGTTTTCACAGCAATAAAATGTCATTTTGTCTTAAGACCTGAATATTTTTTTAGTTTTCAGCAATGAGTCATGTCCAAGAAATTAGGGCATAACCCCTGCGGCCATTTTTAGGAACCTTTTTTGTAATCTTTCGTATAGGCATCCAGTCTTGCACGTTTTCACCCGCGCGTCCTTCTGCGCATGCACATGAATTTTGTACATTACTCCTTCGGCCATCCATTGACATCACTGCAGAGCGCTAGCGTAACTCACTGAGCATTTTCAGAAAATTGTATTTTGGAAGATCAGCCGAAGTTCAACAACTTTCCGTTAGCTACGTCGAAAGGATACCTTTTTCCGATAACATAAGCTTTTACGACACTTAGTCGTAATTTCTCTGCTGAGTTATAGCAGTGCTTTAACCTTGACCAAAGCGCTAATATAACGGAGCAGAGAAGTTATGACTAAGTGCCTTAAATGCATATATTTTCAGAAGCGAGTATCCTCCTGACGTTGGTAACCGAAAGTTGTAGAAATTCGGTCGATCGTTTGAAGTAGAATTTGTATAAAGTTCTGCTCAGTGAGTTAAGCTAGTGTATTGCGGTGAAGTTTGGTGGTTGGCCGAAGAATCATTGTCCTAAATTCATGGACATGCGCAGAAGGACGCACGTGTGAAGCCTTGCAAGACTGTATGTCTACACGAAAGGTTACATACAAAAAGGCTATGTGTACCTATACTAAAGGTTACTATATAGTAACCTTTAGTATAGGTACACGTAGTCACCCGCCGTGGTTGTTCAGTGTCTATGATGTTGGGCTGCTGAGCACGAGGTCGCGGGATCGAATCCCGGCCACGGCGGCAGCATTTCGATGGGGGCGAAATGCGAAAACACCCGTGTACTTAGATTTAGGTGCACGTTAAAGAACCACAGGTGGTCCAAATTTCCGGAGTCCCCCACTACGGCGTGCCTCATAATCAGAACTGGTTTTCGCACGTAAAACCCCACAATTTTCAGTTACACGTAGTCATTTATTTTATAGGTGCACAAAATTGTGAGAATATGCACCTTTATTAAACGTTACTTGAGTAAAGGTTACAATTTTATTTCCAACTTATTGGTTACAAATTTGTGAGAGTATGCCCTTTATTAAAGGTTACTTAAATAAAAGTTACTATGTAACTTTTATTTATAGGTGCAGAAGTTTGTGAGAATATACCCCTTTAGTAAACGTTACCGTGCTAAGAGTGTAGAAGCGCATAAGCTAGGAAAAGCAGGTAATCAACAGCAAGCCGAGCAAAGCAATCCTTATGTATTATTACAAGCGAAGCTTGTTTACGTCTAGCCTCAAAGTCCGTGTCTGTTCGCCGAAACTATAATAATCAGCAATGGCTCGCAGCTGGTACGTTGGCCCCCCTCGGCGCAACCGCGTGACCGCGCTCAAGCCATTGCGCCCACGTTCGTCGTCGTCGACTTCTTCTATAACTGGCTCCGTTGCTGCTCATCATTCCAGCGTAGAATTTCACTTCTGTCGTCGTAATGGAGAGGCCGCGTTTACGGGCTATGAGCCATTGCATAAGGAGGTCTGAGCCATTTATTGTCTTATGTGACGAACAGAGTTATTTTGAAGTGATCTCATTTTGAAGAATTGCAAGCGGCAATGGCGGGCGGATGCTGCTAAATACTCCGCCGAGCAAACTAGAAAGATCGAACGCAAGCGTTTGTGGTTTGACAGCACACTTGTCTCTCATCATTGCGATCCGCTCCGGCGAACAGCGACACAATGCCTTGGAAGAATTGAATGAACATTACGCTACCAGTGGAGAAGACCTTGGTTAGATTATAGTTTGCGGTAGGTGTAAGGAATCTTTAATCAAGGAAAAACTGCCTGCGCACAGCCCTGTGAATGGGTACATATACCCTCCATTTATTGTGATGGTGATAGGATCCATCTTGACTGAGTGGAAAAGCCGACAATTTTTTTATACAGTTCTCATAATTTCTCATTTCTGTTTTATTCGTTGGCGCTCTCTACACACATCATGTAACGACAAAAATGTAATTCACTCTGCGTTGGAACCCCTCGAATATCAATTACACTGAGTCGCATTTATTCCATTGTGAAAAGGTGGGTGGCGACGAGACTTTGCTAGTGTGCTTATCAAAATTTTGTAATTCTGCGTACTGGATACAACCATGTTGTACGCAGAGAAGTATCTACAATTACAGAGAACGTTCTATCGTTAATGAAGTTAGTACAGCAAAAAAATTGGTACGAGAACTAAGTTCTGGCCAAAAAATCCGGCTACATAGTTCATCTGGGAAAAACTTATTTACAAAAAAACTAAAATTTTTCGGGCCTACATAAACAGCGAGAACACAGAACCTTAGTTATTTTCGACACCAGCATAACAGGGACCAAGCTTTCTTATATGTTTGGTCTGTGCTTAGCAGTTTCCCATCAACGATGTTCTCGTGACAGGGCAACCTATACTAAACTGCAGACGAGGTGCATGTCCGTCTTTTCTTAGAAGCATGTTCGGAGCCGTGTGAAGCATGGCTGTCGCACTTTATGCGAAATACTTTTTTATGACTGTTAGACGTTTTAATATCATAAGATGCCTAACAACAATGATATGAATGATATCAATAACAATCCTTATGATATGAATATTAAATCTGGCCTCTCGATTCCCCTTCTTGTTCACACGTCTTTATGTAGTATTGAGATGAGGAACTTTTTCCTTGATTTTTAGTTTGTCTAATTATTTGATCAAGACGAATAATTCTGTGGCATGATTTTACATGAGTAAGCAGTCCAAGGACTCGACACTGCAAAAGCGATAGGGCGATTGGTTTGCTAACAAGTATTTTTTATTGCCCCCCCCCCCTCTTTATTATGGGCAATTTATGGATACTAGGTGCATGTAGATGTGCTAATGTGAAGGAGAAAAGAAGATGATGAATCGAGAAAGGTGATCACTGGTGAAGTGACAGCCCGTTTCTACTAACCATGAAATTCAGTGTTTTTCACAGTTTTGACGAGCACCTCAGGGCGCATACACCTGCGTGCGTTTCCACATGCCTGCGTTTCCGTTCCTTGCAACAGCAAACATCCTTTGAACGTTACTTCAATAAAAATAGTAAAAAAATATTTTGTTTCTTCTTCTATTTCTATTTAGCAGTACTATATTCTTTTTAGTCGGATCCACATCTTACTGAATACGCACGATGTTTAGGAGTTTTTCATTTTCGCTTCCTTTATTTATTGTTCTCCATTCTAATCTATTTGCAAATGTCCTGCGAAGTCCGATCCCTGACCATCCTGTTTAGGTTGAATGTGCCAATGTTCATCATTGCAGGGCCTATCAGCGCCAGCTAAATCGAACTTGACCTTTGTTGAAACTTGCGTTGCTAACCAAATGTCATGCATGCAAAAGCAGGCATACAATTCAACTAGCCGCTACGAAGCAAACATATACCCATATTCTCATCCCTTATATAACTGGACATAATGTTTTGCAGAAACATGATGTATGTTGAAGTGGTTGCTAAATTCCTTTTTTTCTGGCACTGAGCCTGTTCCATATTCATACAGACGGCGGAATTTTACATAGAAGGAAAAGAAGAAGCACTGATTTTCAGTAATGTACAGAAAATCGGCGACAGAGATAAAAGCCATAGACCTGACAAAGGCTTATCGCGAATGTATAAGCAGTTTGTAATATAAATCAATAATTGTCATGGGCAACAACATGCAGAGCAGGTCAATGAAACTTGCGAAGTCCTTGTCGCTCATTTCGTTAAATCTTGTCGTTAGAGGATATTTTCGGCGCATTCGCAAGCTTCACCTGCGCGATAACACTTGTGACCAGTAAATGTTAACGCAAGAACTTTCTCCTGCTAGTGACATCGTAATATTCTTTTTTATATGCGGGAATCTTAGACGGGAAAATTCTGATAAGGGTTCTGAAATATAACGCGGAGCGTATGGTTTATTCGGCTATTCATAAGGCTGCTAGCTTCGCTTTACACATTGAAGAATTGCCGCCTTCCTTTTATTTACCTTTCTTTCTTCCGTGAGCACGTCTTGTACGATAATGTGAGTGCAAGCACAAATGTCTCCATTACATGTACTCTGCTTGCTTCACCTCCCTTACCTTTGTCTCCCTTGGAATATGATACTTTTGGAGGTAAGTTTGTGCCAATGCCGATAAAGGAGAAGACAAAAAAACTAGGAAATGAGTGCAATATACCCGCAGAAACAGGAACTGCAAGTAAGGTTGGGAAATGAAGGTGACTGCCAGGGAACCGAGACAGGCAAACATGTCGGATGACGCTGATGCATCTCAATCAGGTGCAGGAAATAGATCGGGTAAATACAAATAGACTTCATTTTCGCTATACAAGTTTCGCTTTCGTCATTCTGGCTCATCGTGAATGGCGTGCTACTCGGAGCTAGAGGACGCAATATTCACCGTTTGGTCCCGTGTCAATATGCTCACCATCTGGAACATTGTGCACATATTGGACGTGGCAGCGATATTTACGCGAATGTATGCCAGCTATTTAGCAGGTTGTGATGTCACAGGGGTTTTAAAAAGAAACTTAGCAATTTCCGAGAACTAGCCAGGATCGTGACTACGCGGGAAGGAAGTTCAAATGAATAATGACAATGTCCCCTCTGGAATGTGCACGCTTTCTGAAATTACCATGCAACTCTTCAAGATCAGTCGACACGATAAACACGTATAAATTAGTCACTTGCATTTAATGTAGAAAATTCCACCGTTAGAGTGAAGAGTTTGCCAATGGTTGTGTAAGGCTACTTTGAACCTTCGTGCGTGTTATCGGCAGAGCTTAAGAATACCGGCTGCTGAACTCATACTGTGGTCGAGATCACCAATATATGAGCCACCTGTTGTGAGATTTCATTTTATTAGTCTATTCCAGCACGTGTGAAATCCTTCTTTTTAATGTATACATACGCAGGTATTTTATTTTAACAGGGCTTGAACAGTCACTTAGGCGAGCTCACAAATTTCTTTGGATGAAATCGATGCAGTAAGAAATATGTGAAGATGGTCAGCACCGAAAGGCTATCTTTGCTCACAGAAGAGCACGTAAAGCTCTGCTAAATTCTTGCAAAAGGTATTGAAGGATGCACGTTAGTATATGAGGGACAGGAGTTGCTTAGAGCCGTACCACGACGTGCGATATAGGAAAATATTGACGCGCAGGCCTTCCTTGAATCTCAAGCAACTAATTCTCGCGTGCACTGACCGGAAGCTGTAAAACGAAGGAACAAATCGACTACAGTAGGCCTGACCTTCATGTTATGCGCATTTCACTGAAACACAACTTACACGACGTTCTTGTGCTGCTTAAGCGACCCTGGCGAAACAACCAGTTCAGTGCCTCAGTGTTCGCTGAGAAATCGTCGGAAAGTCTCATAACAGACATGTTTTGCAAGCTCAGCTCTTGCTACAGCGCTGACGACACACGGCGACGACGACTCATTAACTCATTCATCATCATCATCAGCCTATATTTATGTCTACTGCAGTACGAAGGCCTCTCCCTGCGATCTCCAATTACCCCTGTCTTGCGCTAGCTCATTCCAACCACCGCCTGTAAATTTGCTAACTTCATCACCCCACCTGGTTTTCTGCCGACCTCGGCTGCGCTTCCCTTCTCATAGTATCCATTCTGTAACCCTAATGATCCACCGGTTATGTACGCTAAGCATTACATGGCCTGCCCAGCTCCATTTCTTCCGCTTAATGTCACCTTGAATATCGGCTATCTCCATTTGTTCTCTGATCCACACCGCTCTCTTCCTGTCTCTTAACGTTAGTCCTAAGATTTTTCCTTCCAATGTTCTTTGTGCGGTCCTTAACTTGTTCCCGAGCTTCTTTGTTAACCTCCAAGTTTCTGCCCCATATGTTAGCACCGGTAGAATGCAATGATTGTACAGTTTTCTTTTCAACGGCAGTGGTAAGCTCCCAGTCAGGATTTGGCAATGCCTGCCGTATGCACTCCAACCCAATTTTATTCTTCTGTAAATTTCTTTCTCATGATCAGGGTCCCCTGTGAGTAAATGACCTAAATAAACGTACTCCTTTACAGACTCTAGAGGCTGACTGGCGATCCTGAATTCTTGTTCCCTTGCCAGGCTATTGAACATTATCTTTGTATTCTGCATATTCAATCTTCAACCCAATTCTTACACTTTATCGATTAAAGTCCTCAATCACTTCCTGTAATTCGTCTCCATTGTTGCTGAATAGGACAGTGTCAGCTGCAAACCGAAGGTTGCTGAGATATTCGCCGTTGATCCTCACTCCTAAGCCTTCCCAGCCTAATAGCTTGAATACTTCTTCTAAGCATGCAGTGAATAGCATTGGAGAGATTGTGTCTCCTTGCCTGACCCCTTTCTTGATAGGCAACTTTCTACTTTTCTTCCGGAGAACCAAGGTAGCTGTGGAATCCTTGTTGATGTTTGATAAGATATTCACGTATGCATCCTGTACTCTTTGATTACGCAATGCCTCTATTACTGCTGGTATCTCTACTAAATAAAATGCGATTTCATAATCTATAAAAGCCATATAGAGAGGTTGATTGTACTCCTCAGATTTCTTGATTAGTTCTTGATGACATGTATATGATCCATTGTAGAATATCCCTTCTTGAAGCCAGCATGTTCTCTTGGTTGGCTGAAATCAAGTGTTGCCCTGATTCTATTGGCAATTATCTTGGTGAATATTTCATACAAAACTGAAAGCAAGCTTATGTTGTTATAATTCTTCAATTATTTAACATCTCCCTTGTTATATATGAGCATAATGTTGGCGTTCTTCCAGCTTTCTGGTACACTTGAAGTCGTGAAGCATTGCGTGTAAAGGGCCGCAAGCTTTTCAAGCATAATATCTCCTCCATCTTTGATTAAATCTACTGTTATTCCATCTTCTCCAGCAGCTTTTCCCCTGGTCATGTCTATGAAGGCCCTTCTAACTTCATCGCTAGTTATAGAAGGAGCCTCTGTATCCGGTTTATCACTATTTCTAATGAAAGTAGCTTCGCCGTTTTGTGCACCGTACAGGTCAGTATGAAATTCCTCCGCTGCTTTTACTATATCATCGAAATTGCTGATGAATTTACCATGATTATCTTTCAGTGCATACATCGTGCCTTGTCCTATGTCCCTCATGACTCGTACAATTAACTCTGTAGAGTACTTTAAATATTCGATGTACTTTTTAATCAGTGGAAAGCTTTAGAGGAACCATTTTAGTTTGGCGAACTGATGAACACACTCACATTGTGTCATCTGAAACCTGCAGCAGGATCCGGGGTATGAATGCTGCTTAGAAACCTAGGCGGCCTTGTGGGACACAATAATTTATTAGTAGCATCTGAGAAACTGTGGATATCACAATTCCTTCCTACTTCTTGGAAATTTGGGCGAGCTATTTCCGTACATAAAACATGTAAGTATACGTTATCTTTGAATTTCTTTTGGCCTGTGTGTCTCTCAAGGTATCTCTGTAAACTAATGAATATGATCAACGCGAGACTGAAGTGATGTTCGGGATTCGCTCGAGTGCTGCGTGAAAGCATGTCAGGTGCGCTGGAATTCTATTGACGCTATTGTTGTGCTAGTCACATATGTAGACCAGGAACAAAGCTGTGCTAGCATCAACGTTCCTATTTTTATACACGTTATGTGGCATTTGACAGAACTTCCTAACGATACGTCTGTCGTGTATTTGTTAAATCAGATGCAGTAGATCACTGAGAGGTATGGCCCAATTTTTAAAGGGCAAGAAAATGTATATAAATAAAGCTGATAGTAAAAGCAACAAACGTCAAGTGAGACTAGACGCTCCGGAAGAAAGTGTACTGCATTCGATTTATTGTAACTGAAAAATGGGTGAGTTCTCCCATATCTTTCTACGTCCCACTATTCTCTTTACGCCGGTGGCATGTCGATATGGGCCCCTCCTTCCACTGCTCGTCATTCAGCAGGACCTACAAGATGACTTAATCAGCGTTAATGACCTAATAAAAGCAGAGGCATGTGTGCGTCACATGAAAAACAAAAATAGCCGCTTTGTCTCTTTCCAGAAAATTAATGCACTGTTTCCATTTAGTACAAGACCCTCCCTGCTCGCAGCTTGGGAGGCAGCACATGTTTTCGGAAATCATTTTTTACAGACGGTTGTGTTAGGCTACGCCGGTGAAAGTGCTAAAGGAGCAACTCAGCTCTATTCAAAACATTCTTCTTTGCTTTGCCGGTATCCGATGGGGTGGCACGGCGGACTTAATGTGCGAATATTACAGAAAGGACAGCACAACCTACTCCGGTACTTCTTGAGCGGCTGAAGAAACTCTGCTATGACTACTGCTGAGAAGTAGGGCCTCCGCGTATGTTTTAGCGTATCAGGAGCGTCCGTTATTGCCGAGCCTCGACGAACACCTTTTCAGACACATAATTGTATAAACATGTCACTGCTTTACTTATATGACAACGAAACACATAAACATGCCCACTGTTTGTTGTCAAGAGAGAGAGAAAGAAAGGGAAAGAAATACAAGGAGGTTAGCCAGTGCGAGCACCGGCTAGCTACTCTGTGCTGGGGAAAGCGGTAAAAGGAATAAAAGGTGATAGAAGAAACAAATAAAAAATTGAAGTAAGAAGAATTGTTAAGCTGTTCAGAATGAAAATATGGCACGTTTGCATGGAATACAGCACACAAACCTACTGCTGTTCATGAATATTGTCCTAGAGACGTTTCGCGTCGTCCATGTCTACTCACGATTCGTGAATTGTTCACTCCATCTTCGGTACCGACTCATACGTGCTACTTGCCATTTATCTCAAACATATATCCTTGTAACATCACTGCACTACTTACCAGCATCGTATTACCCGCCGTGGTTGCTCAGTGGCTATGGTGTTGGGCTGCTGAGCACGAGGTCGCGGGATCGAATCCCGGCCACGGCGGCCGCATTTCGATGGGGGCGAAATGCGAAAACACCCGTGTACTTAGATTTAGGTGCAGGTTAAAGAACCCCAGGTGGTCCAAATTTCCGGGTCCCCCACTACGGCGTGCCTCATAATCAGAACTGGTTTTAGCACGTAAAACCCCATAATTTAATTTTTTTTCAGGATCGTATTATTGCGTAGCAATTATGTGGACACCTCAGTGGGATTTTAGTAGTCGTCGGTGCCGTCATCGTCACCATGATCTTCCGAATAAAATCCAAGTACGATAAGATTGCGTGAAGGGCGAAGTATCCAATGGGTGCTGGAAAAAGCTTGTGATGCTAAGTTGAGGCGGACGGTTGTTTTTCTCTTTCTGCGCACCCAATGTTCAAGCCCATGTGATCAAGCGCTCGCAAGAGAGGGGAGAGGGCGGGAGGTGAGCGCGCGTATTCTTTCGCCCAGCCGCGACCGCGCATGAATGTCTGCATGGTTGAACGCATTTGTGGCCCTTGTGCCTTATTCTGGAAACAAACTGCGGCAGATGCAAAGGCTGTGCGAGACCTTATGGCTGCTCGCCTCGTATGCCCTGTCGTCCCGCGCGCCTTGCACTCCAGGTCGCGTAATCTCAAGTTTGGGAGAAATGAAGCGAGAGGAAGCACGGAGACTTCGCTCCCCGCTGCCGGCACTTTCCTCACACCCGCATTGGCGCAGCGAGTGTTCGCGGTCATCGAATGAGGTCTGTTCATGTTTGCCTTTGGGCATCAGACAATATGCTTGTTAATTTAATTAGTAGGCCAATGTTCACCGTAATTTACATAACCGCTAATACTAAGAACCTTAATTTCTGTATTCGTTTATGAACTAGAGCTTCTCGGTACAGCTTCACGGCGAAAAATTAGAGTGGCAAACGACACAAGTACAGAAGCATCAGAAGCATCATATCATGACATCATATTCCATTGGATTACAAGTGAGTGCGCCAAAAGTGGACATGTTATTGTGGCTGCCATGGCCCGCGCCACTCGCCACATTGACCTCTAAAAGGATCTGAACTTGAGGTTATCGGTACAGCTTCATGACGAAAAATTAGAGTGGCAAACGACACCAGATAGATAGGAAAGCAAACCACGTTTACTACCATCAAATTTGTTTATTTTGGAACCCCATTACATACGTCTAAGAAATAGAAAAAAAGAGGGAGCAATAGCCCACTTCGAAAGCAAAGTGAATTACTTGCGGCTGCTGCCGGTAGCAGCGACTAATGTGCGTTTTCCTAAAGAAGCTCCGAGGCCGAATTCTTTGGACAAATCCTGCATAAATAATAACAACAATTATTACATTTATATTCGGATCATGCCTAGTGATAGACGATGCAGGAGGTCAGTAGAAAAAAGGTAGCTACTTGGGCCTGTTGGTATGCCGTAAGTCTGTACTATGTTGCGCATAAATGATGGGACACACAAGAACACAGATGCGCCTTGTGTGTCCCATCGCTCTTTCTGGGGTCCGTGTCCTTCATGGGCAACATACTACATAATTACAGTAGAAAAAAATTCGGCCCAGCCAATCTCACATTGACTGTCGACAGTAATGCGGTTAGCATTGAATCAGTATAGGGACACAACGGGTTGTCACCGCCAAAAAGACTTGCGCATGAGGTCTGTACAGCAGCAGGACTCCTCTTTTACACTTCCTTAAGAACACTCGGTGCCCGCCGATACGAAGCCTGCAAGTGGCCTGCAAAATTCATGGTACGCCGGTGCATGCTAACGCTGAGAAACGCGTTAGCGTTAGCCGAGCTCTTTTCTCGCGCTTCTTTCTTTCACCTAGTGGTGGCTCTGAGGAGAAGACCGCGCGTGATCTCAGAGACGAGAAGGGGGGCGCACTCGTGCATAAGAACGCTGAGAATTGTTCCTCGCTTTCCGCAAACCCAGTGTCATTAAATAAGTGACCCAAGTTGGCAAGGGGTTCACTGAAGAGCGGCGTATACCCACTGTATTTATCGCGCAGCTCACTAAACCGTGGCCATGAAGAACGATAATGAAGAGGCGTCGCATACAATTTGCATTGTCGCTCAAGCCTGCGAAATCGTCGGTTTGCCGTCCTGAAGAAACAATGTGGAGGTGCTCCTCAAGGAATACGTCCACATGCATAAAATCACGCTTCAGGTCACAATGTTCCAGTGATGGCCAAGGTGCATGCTTACGTCGCGGGAGGTGCTATGGGCCTCTGCACTACTCCATCCATTTGGCCGCTTCTCCTTTGTCTTTCTGCCGCAAGTCTGCAAGCTCCACTCCTGCCATTGTGCCTTGCGTTAAAGTACTGCACTTGAACATCTACAAACATCATGTAACACCCACGTACGTAACATACGCTGGGCAATATCTACCTGTACAGCAGATGTTGTCCCTTTGACACAGCACTCACATAATAAATACGGTCGTTCCTCTTCCTCAATGACCAAATGAGCATCTGGTAGGTAGCAGTATACTTCATGTTAAGTAGCTGATAGCCGATCATGTAAGAGAATAAGGCTGGAAAGAAGTGGCATTAGAGCACATGTAAAACACCAGGATAGTGCAGGTTAAAACAAACGACGTATAACAGGGAATGTACAATCAATGTAATAGGAATTATAGAGATAGTAAGAGAACATACATATTCCATAGTGCCAACTAACATCCATAGCGCCACTTAAATTCGTCACCCAAGGGCGCTATAACGTAAATGATTCCAAATTGTTTTGATTCCAAACTCCTGACGTCAAATTTATGTAATCACCGACGCAAGCATCGGGTGGTGACCGGCAGCGTTGTCTGAACAACCCAATCAAACACTGTCCTCGTTTATAGAAGGTCAAATTTGTTCACTTTCAAAACCAATAACATTGTCTACACTCAGCGGTTTCTCTTATCTAATTGGCTGACAAGAGCCGAGGAACACGCTCTAGTGGAGAGGGTTTCAATGGGGTCGAGCCAGCACAGTGAAAATAGATAACCGCAGGAAGAGGGTGTTGCCGGCTTCTTCGATTGGTCCGCTTCGCCTTACTTAGCTTGCGGTGGTTGGTGGACAATCGCGGCTATGTGCAACGGAAGGATAAGAATGCCGCTAAAACGGATCCTCAGCAAGGAAGAGTTGGCAGAGCAATTTCGTATGCGTGCCGAAAGGGCTCGATAACGTTTTACTGCCACGCAAAAAGGTTTATCATGCGCAAATAATTACATGCTCACCGGCAGGTGCGAGTAGCGAGGGCCTGAGCGATCGGCCGGCAGCCATCTTGTTTTCCTTTCGGAACGGGGCAGTCTGTGGCTATTCAGAAAATGTTTCAGTTTTCTTCGGCATATTTATGCATTTTTTTCGCGTACACGTCACTTTGACGGGGTGAGTTATCGCGGTTTTGTGAGGTCGCGTGACAGACAGGCGAAGTGGGCGTAGCCAGGAAACATTGGACCGATAGCAGAGGGCTAATGGTGAAAAGGCGTTGAATCAGGGCTGATTATTTTTCTTTTGTGTGGTTTAATCATGCATAATCAGTGTGTACATGTTATATCAGATGGGGAGCTATCGCGGTTTTCGTGACGTCGCGTGCCAGGCAAGCGAAGTTGGGAGTGGCCTGAAAATGTTTTGACCAATCGTGGAGGCTGATTGCAGAAATTGGAAACAAAAGATTTGGGAATCATTTTACGTTATAGCGCCCCAAGTATGGGACGGCTTGGTTTTCCTCGTAATTGTTCTGATCATTATGATGACCGCCGCACTATTCTGCCCCACTGAAATAAATTCGTAGCCTCTCTTGCAACTTATACTGGTCGAAAACGAACATGATCATTTTCTGAAGCTGCGGCACATAATTCTGCCCTTTAAAGGAAAATGAACTACTATGGGAGTTTTCATGTCATGTGCCCTAAATACTCCCCTTCCTTCAATATTACTTTCATATACAGAGTCAATATAGCGACATTACCTCATTTTAGCCGGTCGCTACCTGCGGGAGCCTAACAGTGACAGGACATGATTTTACTCCGGATTCAAAACCCTGTTCCTATGTGTGAGAAACCCGTGCACGCAGTTTTAGAACCACCGCACCACATGACCTCCGACATGCGAGCGATCAGTGCGAGCAACCATGAGGCCATACGTGTGGTAACAGATTGATCACGAAGCCGCTTCCCGTGGGGCAAGGTCCCTGCCGTGAGGCGGCCCGCAGTGGAGGCGACCTGCGCTGGTACTGAATCCGACTGTTTTTTCACATTTCTTAAGCACTTTGTTCGACAGCATTCCTTCTATCTTTCTTTTTTTTCGTTTTTGCCGTACTGGTTTTCAGAAAGTGCTACGACGTGCCTCAAGCTCATTTTATCACCTGTTCATGTACGTTAGCTGTTATCATTTTGGTGATAACGAAGAGTGCTTCAGCAGCATTCGCAAGTGTGGGTAACGACGTAGGTGTGACGCAGAAGCTGCCAGCCGACTTGGATGTCAGCACAGATGTAAAAAAATTAAATTATGGGGTTTTACGTTCCAAAACCAGTTCTGATTATGAGGCACGCCGTAGTGGGGGACTCCGGAAATTTGGACCACCTGGGGTTCTTTAACGTGCACCTAAATCTAAGTACACGGGTGTTTTCGCATTTCGCCCCCATCGAAATGCGGCCGCCGTGGCCGGGATTCGATCCCGCGACCTCGTGCTCAGCAGCCCAACACCATAGCCACTGAGCAACCACGGCGGGTGAGCACAGATGTGTGGCTGTGCTTTTGTGTTGCGGGAACTCAACTAGAAAATTTCAGTACGTGAAATGCGGCTTTTATATTCCTGGGACTGTGAACATGCTGACAACGTCCAGTGTGTCGTTTAGAAGTGCCGCGTAGCAATGACAACAGCAGCCACTGTTCGCGCCATGGCGTCCGTGCTAGTCGCCCATCAATACCATATTCAGACTACGTTGTGATGCTATGTTAATAGCCAGTGAGAACGACCTAAGTGAAAGTAACTGTTTTCATGCATTTGTGTACGGATATCCTCGCTCAACAAAAAGATTGGACGTACTGTAAGTAAAACTTCTTATACTGAATGATGGAAAGGGGATCGTCAATGCGCAGTTCTATTTTGAATGCGTAATTGCGGCGAATATTGCTTTAACGATTTGTTCTAGCCTAGACAATGATTCAGTAGCGCACCTACTGCCTCCGACTCTGAGAGTTTATTCTCTAGACCAGTGATATTGACACGTACACATGTTTATCTTTCACCGGTGGCCGCTTTCAACATTGGCTGACAAATGTTAAACGTTATCGCTCGGCGCAGGACGCGCCTGCATTGGAAGCTTCTCGGACGTTATCAATGCTTCTATCCGTCGTCTGTGGTCACCGACGCCCATGTAATCTGATTGTATGAGCGACGCGAATTGTCTAGAACTTTCTGGAAGACACGCGGGCATCAGGGATTAATCTGGAACCTTCGATGACTCAGGTATAAAAGCCGACGCGTTTCGCCGCTGATCAGATTTCGACGATCGCCGACTGTGTTCGCCGCTATCGTTGTGCTTCAAGTGTAACTTGCTTTTGTGGGCACAGGTTCGCCCAATAAAGAATCAGTTTCGTCATTCCCAGTTTTACGACTGTTTGCTTCATCGTCACTACTACGTGACAATATAGCTTCGAATCACAATAGAGTGGGAACTTTTGTACGCTGGCGAAGTAGTGTGGTAAAATAAATCTATAACTCCTCACATTTCAATGCTACGTGGTTTTGCTACGCTACGCCAATTTTGCACGAAGATTTGTGCAAATCATACGTATTTGTGTATACATACGGCACACGTATGTACATTTTTATTACCTCCTGTAATTGATGCAATATTTTATGGCCGCGAATTCTATCAGTCTGTGGAGTTGCTTCCGCACCTGTAGAATGTTTGGCTAATTTTAGAAAACACGTGGTATTACCTTTCTTTGAATACTATTTTTAATAAGCAGTTTTGGGTTGATTTACGTCTTACGCTATTGTCACTGAAGAAGATCTCTTATGCGTGAGCATGTGAGTCGTAATATTGAAACTAACCAAGATGCTCATGGCCCTATATACATATAGAGTTGCGCCGTATTGTTTCTCACGTCTGTGTTGGGGGTTGGACGTATTTCAAAAGCCTCCGCGATCAACTTCAGAAACATTTTCAGAGCTAATTGCGGAGGACACGCTCCGCTGTGCTGAGTACGGTGAACGCCACCTAGGTGGCGTTGGTAGTGCTTCTTGATGCCAGCGTCCCTTCGAATGCTGGCATCGAGGCGTCGTAGTGCTGAGACCACCGAAGCGTTCACTGTCGGTGCGCGTTAGTGTCATAATGCAGTACTTCTCTTTTCTGCTCGTAGGCGGCGGCACCGCCCCGAGCAAGAGCGCGGGTACACGGAGGAGTGTTAGATATATAAGGCGCGTCTGTGTAGCTGTCTGCAAATGCGTTTGTGGCGCAATGGGTTAAACGCTCGGCGATCTATCGTCGCGGACCGAGAGGTCGTGGGTTCGATTTCCAAATTTTGCATGTTTGTGGAACTTTTTCTTCTGGTTTCTTTCTTTGTATTATGTTCGTGTACATTGTAAGCTGACGTATTTCCGTGACGGAAATACGTCAGTGAAGTCTTGGTGGACCCCGGCATAAAACACCTTCGTGTTAAAAGGTCGGCTTCTGGCGTTTCTCGAATGTTTACGTATGTCAGCGTTTATCTGCTTTCATTGACTTGTTTCGCAACATTTGACGCGGTCTCCAACTCTTGTGTGCACGTTCCGAGATGTGGTTTGCTGCTCTGCACCTATAAGAATAGTCATACAATGTTGCGTGATACAAAATTGATGTTTTTTTTTCTGACAAGAAAGCTGGTCGTTCATCGTAATTTCTCACTGCAACACAGAAAATTATCGTGTGATGGTCCTAGTATGCATCAGGGTCTGATAACAAAATGTATAGTACATGCAAGAATGATCACACACACTTGACTTTTGTATGACGGCACGCGTAACAAGAGTGAGAGACAACACACGAAAAATGACAGAGGGTCCACGAATAAAATAACCCCGCCCACCCTCCCCCTTATTCCTCAGGGAGTAAAATTAGTTTCTGTGTACTCACTGGAAACTCGTTCGAATTATTTTATTACTTCAACCCCAAAGCAGGAACGCGCTAGGAGGACAAGTGAGTTACCTCCTTTCCGACTATCTTTTTTAAACAGTGTGTGCTGCCCTCGAGAATATGCAGTTACCACACTTCCGTGCCATTCAACCACATAATCAATAATGGGTATTTTTCTCCCAGGTTAGCGTTCTTTGATTACAATGTGAACACAGTGTGCCCACTTCTTAACAGCTACCTGACTTAAGGCATCTTGAGCAAGCAAGCAAGTTAGCTCATTCAGTCATGGTATTGCGGTAATGCATTGATAACATTCGGTGGCACTGGCGCGTTCCATCGTACTGTCTGCGGTGTTTGAAACGAAGAACCATCGTGGGCAGGCTGCGCATGAAGTAGCATACGTGGCTTTATGTGCAAATATTATTGTCTGCCGCTATCGCGCATTCCGCGCTTTCTTCGTTCATTGACTGCCATCTCGCAAACTCGGGTAAAGCTTGGTCGAGCGAATAACTCCACGCATCCTACTTAGCACCCCTGAACAGCCGAAGAGCGCCGCTGTGACGCCGATAATAGGCACACAAGGGTGACGTGATTCATTGTGCCTCACAGATGAGCCATCGAGTAACATACAAGGATAAGAGAGGACACTTCCATAGGCCCCTGCGGCCGATTTTGGTTCGCAGCGCACCTAGAGGGTGTGTGTAATAATCTACACAGACTCAGAGATTGGAACCACAGAAAAACAATTCTCGAAGTCTATCATCTGGTGATTAGAAAAAGTGCTCGTCCCGGAGGCTATATTTGGATTTCTTTAACGCGTTGCTTGCATGGATCGAGTAGCTTCGGGTAAGCTGTGGCGCCTGAGCAGCAAGCACACAATGCCACTGTGTGTTTATGCAGACATTTTAAATAAACATGACAAGTGTTGGAAGAGACGAAACATTTTATTTTCAAGTCAAATTCTCAGCAAGCACTTGCACACTTTTCTTTCGCAACGTTCGAAGACCGCAAGCACAGAAAGATGCTAGCACTGCAAAGTGCAAGACATGCCAATACAGGTGCCATATGTTAAGAATAAATTTCGCAAAAGAAATAAACCAGGCGATATTATAAAAAAAAACCATAGAACGATAAAACTGCAGAAGACAGCCTTATCATCAAAGGAAAACAACGATCGTCCTTTGAAGCCTAACCTTTCTTATTAAGTGGTAGTTTCGGGCTGCAGAGCAAACAAGGAATAAAGGCTGCTCACTGCAGTTGTCAGCCAACCACGCAATCTCCCTGTCCTGCCGTTGTTACTGCACCACGCAACACAGCAGTAATTCCTGTTGTACTTGACTATGGTCGGCATGACCTGAAAAAAAAAAGTATTATGTCTGCCCTCCCGCCTTCGCACAAATTTTCGCCTACGCACTTCAGATCGCCCTTCAGTGAAAAGCGTCTCGTGCAATTTTCTCAGCTAAAAAAAGCGAGCCTTCGGTGCCATGCATGCGCTACTGAGGCAGGAGTGTTTATTCAGAATACGTCGTAGCCACAGCTTACAAACATTCTTCTCAATTCGCAAGTTCTCTCTAACTGCGCTCGTAACAAAGGCTTCAAAAAATCTGCGCACACCACGAATAACGATCATAAGCATAACTGCATTCTTTCACGCAATTGCACACACATGCATTGAATTCAGACTACGTATACCGGCGTGTACCAACTCACTTTCTCGCGCCAAGAAACGGTTTTCTCGCAAACGTGCTGCGCAGCATTCCAAATTGCTGTTTCTTGCATAATGTGAAGCAATCCACGAACATCATGCGCGAAGTGAAGAACACAAAAAAGCTCTCTGTGCTGAACAGCACAATGCGACCAATGTCAACTTACGGCTGAAGTGACAAATACATAAGCAATTTGCAAAGTAATGAAGGGATAAAGGAACGTAATGAAGGCCTTCTTACCAAGCAGCAGCCAAGCAGACAGACGTTCTGGCAGACGAACCCAGCAAAGACCACGTAGACGTTATCGCGCATTTTTTGTAGCGTCGCCTTGCCTGCTCACACCATGGCCGATATTTTGTAGCGATGCGCTATGCTTTATTCTATATACGAGTCTTATCGTCCACCGCTCACGGCCGCTTGATACCGTTGATAACGTCTACGTCTACAGCCACATATATAGACAAGTAGACGTATAGTGCACTATAAAGGTTACTATAGTAGATAATTAGTACGCGCGTTCCCTTGGAGACAGGGAGTGTTGTATTGCTATCTAGCGGGCGGCATGAAGCTGCGTAGCTCGGCCGCTTTTGGGCTGGAGTGGCCACTCTTTTAATCCGTATGTTACTCTATGGATGAGCGAGCATCAAGCGAGCGTCCTTGTCAAGCTGCCATGTTCGTTGCTTCATGGTTTTCCGCCGGTGAGGCGCAAGCAATCATGTCATTCATGGGCTTCTACTATGGGCGACACAGTTGATCTCTTCGGCTTTCGAGTTTCGCATTTCTTTGTGAAATTAGGCCACAACTCATTACGTTGTCAGAATTTGCAGCGTCCACGCTTTTTGCATTTTTGGAACAAGTCTCATTAAATGGCCGATCGTTGCACTGAAAGTGATAATTGGCTGCAATGGAGGCACTTCTACATTCGTCATGTCCTCAAATATCAGAGAAAGCACCGATGCCATTAGAGATTGCACTCAGAGAGTAGAGGGTAAATCACGCCGCGAGGGCATGAAATATATACAGGATACTCGACTACACACCCACTTGTGCCAATGGGATCCATTCGTATACCTTATCGTTGTCTCCATACACAACCAGAAAGAAGAAAAATGTGGAATACTGCATTTCTTCCTTCATTGCTTCAATAGCAACTTCCTGCGCTTAACACAGCACATCACGGTTCAGTGCCCTAATCACGGCCTTACGGAGGCAGCAAGTTAATGACCACTCTCTTGGAAACGCCAGCAAAGGGGCAGCTCTTTGACGTTCATTGGTGGCAGAATAAATTTTCTGCTCAAGCGGTTTGACAGCTCCGGAATGGCTCCCTATAAAACGTCTCATTTCCAGCAGTCCTGCTTTCTTTTTATCTTGCTTTTTTTACGGATACCAAAGAAAGAAATGCAGTATTAATTTACCGAAGCCTGAGAGGCCTAATTACGGGCCCTGGAGGCAGATACGCTTGTCTTTTCGTGCAGAGTACATAGGCTGAAAATCAAGTCTACAAAAAAAAATAACGACGATAAAAGAACACCACGTTGTTACATGCCCCTGTACAGCGACAAACAATAGTAAATTTGAGCACTTTCAATAATTAGCTATTTTAACACTGTGGCTTAACGTACACCCCTTTGTTATGGAGGAGACTGGCAGTCACTGGAGAGGAAATACCAATGAATATAACGCAGATGATCTAATTCATAGAATTACACACGATATTTTATATCGAAGTTGTGGCACTGCAAGCGAAGAGGTCTATGCTGCTTATGTCATCCCTCGTGTTCTGTTGCGCCCCAGTTCTGGTAAGTATTATCACACATTCTGACTCATCAAATTACTGTTTCATTCTGGCTATTTACATAAATACTTGTGAAGCCATGCATAAGCTGAATGAAAGCATCTGAGCATAGATAACTACTTGGTTTGGTGAACCATTTCATAGTAGCAGCAGATATGGCAATGAATAAAATAGAGAGAAGTGCATGCGTTTACATGGCTTCCCCATACCACATCCATGCCGCGTACTACAAGCATACAACACATTGCAAGTAACCAAAGCGATGTTGTGCTGGTTAAAATCTAATTTAATTATGATGCTTACGTGTAATGCCGCCAGGTACAATAACAGGAAACCGACAACTTGTCGTGTTAGTTTCCAGCCTCTACTTCTGATAGAACTTGCGAGCAGGGAAAATGCAGCTATGCGTTCGCCAGCAGGAGATTGCATTTCACTCTCACGCATGATACATTGAAAGTGGCGTCTATGAGCGCTTCGGTAATTTGCAGAGCTCATTGTCGCTGCCAAGTTTCGTGTCTCTGAGAAAGCTTGCACAGCCAGACGCTTAAAATGGCATCAACACGATCAATGTTGTGTTTCAGATTACCTTGCTGGAGTTATCTAAACGCAATACCTACGAGTCGCACAAGCAGCTCCATAGAGCGTACGAGAAGCACGAATTTATCTGCTGCCGCAGCTAAGTGCTCGTAATTTAGTTTGCCTTGTCAGTTCATCTTGTCCGTACATTCATTCTCGTACGGCGGCTACCACCTTTGTTGTCATTTACGACATAAACTGATTATGTCTGTCGCCATTAAGCCTCCTCCTCATCCCCGTCATTGCCATTGCAACAGCGTGAAGAAAAACAAAACTGCAGTACACAGCGTGTATCACTATGTCATGCAAGAAGGAAATTGCGTACGTCAAAGGAAAAGCCAGGAATTCTTTTATGGCGCTAGCACTTAGCCACATTACGTTTCTCAAGGAGCACACCGGAAGTCTGCCTCAGGCCACCGGAAGTTGAGGTGTATCCCAAACCGTGAGAACAATAAAAACCCATCTAAAAGGAAGTATTGGTTCAAGTTAAGAGTTGTATAGGATAGATATGATAAAGGAGCATAAGTTAAGGAAAGAGCCAAATAACCGTAAAGACTTTCTCACCATTATGACGATTAATTATCATCATCAGCAATGGCTCAAACGTCTTCTTCCACCACTGGCTCCGTTGCCTCTCATCATTCCAGCGTAGAAATTCAGTTCTCTTCTACCGTTGTAATTGGCAGGCCGTGTTAACGGGGGTCTGAGAAATTGCTTAAGGGGGTATGAGCCGTTCATTGCTCGTGTCCTAACGGGCCGGTTAAGCGCGCGTCAGTCGTCGGTTGCTCCTCTGGGTGTGGTAGGAGAAGGACGTGCGTTAACCTAAGGTCTAGGTGCAAGCGCCATTAAAGACACCTAAAGTTAACAATAAGGTTACCTAAAGTTTTTTCAAGTGATGCTTGTATCCGCTAGCCTGTGCCGGCGGTGTAACGCTAAAACTACTATTGCTCATACCCGCATTCCATATGCGGGTATGAGCCAGGAACAAGAAATAAAGAAAGAAATGAGGAAGGAAAGAAAGAAAGAAAAAAGAAAGGAAGAGAGAAAGAGCTGGTATGGGGAAAGCTGCGCCGCTACGGATCAAGTGACGCACGCGACCAATCAGGGTCGTTTGGTGTATGGCGGGGATGGAAAGGGTAGGAAATGGTGTTGGCATGCGCTCCACCGTGCTTCCCTCGCCTCAGATCAGTTATGCGGCCGGATGGGAAGGCCCGGCGTGATGCATTCTACCGAGGAGCAGGCTGCGTTTGAGCAACGGCGCGCGAACTTGCTCGGGAAAGGGCTCGTCGTCGACGTGCTGATTCTAGCGTGAGGGCTTCCGAATCCGAGGCGAAACCCGGAGTTGCGGGAGCGCGATGTTGAGGCCAAACGTCGGCGAAGGGCCGCCTACCCTGAGTTTAGGGAAAACAAAGCGGAACGCCTGCGACATCGTCGTCCTGCCACAAGCTTCGCTTGCCCCATTTCAACGACAGGGGAAGGGCTCTGAATTTTCCTAATGCACATTATTATTTCTATACTGTCAAATATTTACATTACTATTTTAAAATTCGTCATAAATATTCTGTCTAAGAATTTTTCGCTTGAATTAAAAAACAACGTTTTTATGTGACTGCACCTCTTCACCTAGAATGCGCGATATTTATTTTATTCATTTAATAAGTACTGTGGTCGTTCAAGATCAGCCAGGTGGGGATGGGAACAAATAATCAATTGTGCACAGGTCAAAGCAAAAAAAAATGTGGTTGATCCCTCTTATATAGGAATCGGTATAGAACACGAAAGTGAAACGTGTCTTCACAGAAGTAGTGTAATGTTTATTGCACATTGATATATAATGTCTATTGGTGTTTTGTGGCTAAAGCGCCCTTAGGCGTTGATGCACCCACGCTGACGCCTGGCGGCACGTCTCCTCCATCACGACTACCAACGTCGATGACCATGAGCAACCGTCGTGCATATGGAAGCTGCACTACGCTGCACACGCTAGCACAACGCGAAAGACGAAGCACGTAACTGACACACTAATACAACGCGCAAGACAAAGCACGTAACTGAATCGTCACCGAGTCAAATCAGCGCGTACAGCGCGTCGTAATTGCAGCCTCCGCGATCAACTTCAGAAACATTTTCAGAGCTAATTGCGGAGGCCACGCTCCGCTGTGCTGAGTATGGTGAACGCCACCTAGGTGGCGTTGGTAGTGCTTCTTGATGCCAGCGTCCCTTCGAATGCTGGCATCGAGGCGTCGTAGTGCTGAGACCACCGAAGCGTTCACTGTCGGTGCGCGTTAGTGTCATAATGCAGTACTTCTCTTTTCTGCTCGTAGGCGGCGGCACCGCCCCGAGCAAGAGCGCGGGTACACGGAGGAGTGTTAGATATATAAGGCGCGTCTGTGTAGCTCTCTGCAAATGCGTTTGTGGCGCAATGGCTTAAACGCTCGGCGATCTATCGTCGCGGACCGAGAGGTCGTGGGTTCGATTTCCAAATTTTGCATGTTTGTGGAACTCTTTCTTCTGGTTTCTTTCTTTGTATTATGTTCGTGTACATTGTAAGCTGACGTATTTCCGTGACGGAAATACGTCAGTGAAGTCTTGGTGGACCCCGGCATAAAACACTTTCGTGTTAAAAAAAAAAGCCGGCAGATCCCACGCCCTGTGGGAATCGATGTTATGCGAAGCAGTGTGAGGGGAGCCTGCCAAGTTAACGAAACGACATGAGAACATCAAGACGTATGCGGCTTTTTCGTCACCTAGATGACACGCGTGTCATGACATTCATGTCTTGTTTCCTCAGAAGTCCATTTAGCTATGCCTAAGAGACCTTAAAGTGAAAGCCTTAGTCATGCTCATGACTATGACTTCGACCACATACCTTTAGCCTTTTCCTTCACTTAGTACCACATCCGAACAAATTTCTTTGGTTTTTTTAACGCCGCTAGGGGGCCGGAGAGCGAGGACGCTCTTCGCATGGGCTCCGCCAACTTTCAATGATTGTGGCGGAAATACGCACTTTTGGACAGCCATATTATCACCAACGATTCGGGAAGGTCAACGAACCTCAGCGACCCCAACAGTTCATTCAGGTGAGCCAATTTTTGGCCACTACAGCTACTTTTTGTTGGTGCCACGTCGACGGCAGTGCTAACCCTAAGGCACGACTAGGCGGCGCCGTTACTCCCGCCGCAACTGCGGCCGGAGGTTAAGCGTAACGCGGGGAGTGCAGGCCCCCTGACTCGCCTCGCAGCTTTACGATATGGACGACGAAGACGAACAAGTTGAGGGAGAAAAAATATCTTCAAAGGAAATTCAAGACGAACAAGGGTGGAAAATGATCCATGTGCGTAACAAGAAGAATCGGGAGCCCGATGAGGACATTAACCCAGACAGGCAAGTGGACGCCAAGTCAGCAGACGAGGTGGCGTATCAAACAAGAGCATTGAGGAACATCAAAAGGATGAACACGACACCCAAGAAGCCGCACTTGCCGAAAGAAGACATCAAGATCATTATCCGACCCAGGGACGGCTTTAACACAGCAAGATACGGCGTTGCCCAGATTGGCGACTGCATACTGAGAGCAACAGGGCTGAAACCCGAAGAAGTGGTCAAGGACTCCATTCGCATCAACGAGAGGCAGAACATCATCGTAGTGAGCGCACCCACCCTCGAAAGTGCAGAGAAATACAGTGCCCTTAAGGAGCTCCGCATCGGAGACAAAACATACGAAGTCACCGCGTACATGACGGCGCCAGAAGATACATCCAAGGGAATAATCCGAGGGATACCGGACTACGATACTCCCTAGGACATAGAGAGAAGCTCAGTGAAGGAGAGGAACCCCGGCATATTACACGCCAAGAGAATGGGTCGCACTAACCTCGCGATCATTGTGTTCCGGGGGACGTACGTGCCGCATTACGTCTACTACAGGAGTTATGAGTACCAATGCGTACTGTACAAGAAGCAATACGAAACATGTTACGCATGCAGAAGACTAGGACACAGAGCGGACGTGTGCCCACAGCCGCAAGTAAGGAGGTGCCGCGGATGTGGCAGCGCTGAGCCTACCGACGATCATCGGTGCGAGCCCAAGTGTCTCCTCTGCGGCAGGGACCATCCGACTGGCGACAGGAAATGCAAGGTCAGGTTCAAGACCCCGTACTTGGTCAAGAAACGCCAATGGGAGAGAAAGCTTCAAGACGAAGAAACCATGAGAGAACGACAACGCTCGGAAAACGCAAATCGCGACGCCGACGGCGCCGGTATCAAGAAAGACGACTTCCCAGCGTTGGACGACGGACGCCAGCATCGGTCTAGCTCGCGGTCCCGCTCCGGCGCCCACTCTCGGTCGAGGAGCCGCGAGCAATGTGACGGATCCAAGCCAAGGGCCAGTTCCGAACTCAGAACCCGGCGCAGGTCAGCCTCCCGGCCTGGAAACGAAAGAAGCAGAAGCAGAGAGCGGACACCCCAGACCGTTACAGGTGAGCTGGGCAGACGCCGTCTCCGGCGGGCGCTCGAGGATCGAGGCTGTTCCCCCCAACGCGACTACCGAGGCCAACAACGAGTTAGCGCAGATTAAGCAAATGCTTCTGCAGCTTTCTAAGGATAACGCTAAATTGAGGGAGGATATTAACGTACTCAAGGAAGAAAACGCTAGACTGAGAAATGGAGTCACAGACAGCAAAGAAGTAGCACAGATCGCCAAAGATACGGAGGAAATATTCGAGGGTGAGGACGAAGTGCCCGTACCCACAAAACGAAGGGCTATAGAAGTAGATTCAGACTGCAGTGAAAGGATAACATATAGACGAGAGTAAGACCAAAAGACTGCAGGAAGAGTTAGAACTTAGAATGGAGGAAGATAAGAAAGGACTTGAAAAGAAAATGGACGATATGATCGGTCAGATCACTAAATTAATGCAACAGCAATTCGCCACGATTCAGCAGCAGATACAGAAGCAGTTAGGCTCCATGCAAGCGCGCGTGGGAGAGCTAGAAGCGAAATTATCGGTGGCAGTCAGTCTACCTATGAGAGCCTCGCAAGCAAGCAGTTGCGGCCCCATTAAAACGGCTGGCAGACCGTACCGTCAGGCCTGCGGTAACAGAGACGAGCGAGATCGCCGGAAAGCTTTAACACCATGGATAAACACAACAGATACACGATCTGGCAGTGGAATTGCAGGGGTTACGCTAAGAAAAGATGTCATTTACAGCAATACCTGATTAACAAAGAAAATCCAGACATCATAATATTACAAGAAACTAACGGGAAGGGAAAGTTATCGGGCTACAAGTCCTACAGCGGCGCCGCTGGGGGAGAAATCGGCCGTTAAAACGCTGGTCAGACGAAATCTCACGGCCGTCCAACACGACACAGACGTTAAGGGAATTGAACACACTTTAATAGAAATAATACCGACTCGGAAAGTACCTAGCAGCCTTTTCGTTTTTGACGTCTACAGCAGTCCGCGATGCAAACACAGATTCCGCACGCTCATTCGGAAAACGATCGCTATCGCGAGCAGGCAGGCGGTACTGATTGCTGGGGACTTCAACGCTCAACACACCACGTGGGGTTACAAATTCGAAAACGTCAAGGGTAGGAACCTATGGCTCGACGCGCAGCAAGAGGGTCTCACCCTCGTTACGAATCCCTCCTTGCCAACGCGCAGAGATAACAGCGTTAGCGTAGACACCACACCGGACCTAACTTTTACGAAAAACGTTGGCGATTCGCAGTGGACTATAATAGAGTTTAGAGTCACGGCTGGACCGCGCAAGATCAGAGGTAAACAGCTCAAATTGGTCGAGTGGGACAAATTCAGAACCATTAGGCAGACGGAAGATTCGCAGGAAGCAATTCAGGACATCGGGGATTGGACCGACGCGGTGAAGCGGGACATTGCCGCGGCGACACGAACGGTCCCACCAGAGGCGCAACTCGAACTCATAGACAGCAGACTTTTACACATGTGGGAGGCCAAACAAAGTTTGCAGGAAAGATGGAAAAGGCAAAGACACAACAGATCACTTAGGTAAAAGATAGCGAAACTAAACAGGGACATTGAGAGTCACACGCAGCAGCTGTGCAAGCAACAGTGGGAAAACACCTGCAGTAACATGGAGAATCAGCTAGGGCTCGCGAAGACGTGGAACTTGCTTAGGTACATGCTTGACCCAGAAGAGACGAAAACCGCGTATAGACAGAACATCAACAGAATCATACATGCGTATGAAGGCTCCGAACAGGAGATCTTACGGGAGATCAGGGAACGGTACATTAGTTCGGTCCCACCGGTAACGCTTCCAGAATACGAAGGCGCAATCAATGAAGAGCTAGACAGACCAATCGGCGAGTCCGAGATCAGGGCAGTGTTACATAAGCTCAACACTAAATCGGCGCCCGGGCCCGACGGAATCACAAAAAAAACGCTCAGGAATTTAGACGATAAATCGACAAAGATACTGACGGAATACGTCAATGCGTGCTGGGAAACCGGACGCGTACCGTAGCAATGGAAGACAGCGCACATCGTGCTGATACCGAAGCCGGGCAAGCGACTGCAGCTAGAGAACCTCAGACCGATCTCCCTGACTTCGTGCGTGGGGAAGGTAATGGAGCACGCGGTCCTCACAAGGCTCACCAACTACCTCGAGGACCGCGACCTGCTCCCCCACACTATGTTGGGGTTCAGGAGAAACCTCTCTACGCTGGACGCGATGCTACAAATCAAACAGCAGGTCATAAACAGCCCGGCCAGGTCCACTAAGGCCATACTCGGCCTGGACCTGAAGAAAGCCTTTGACAACGTAACGCACGCAACCGTACTGGCCAAACTGCAGGAACTCGGCCTTGGCGAACGAACCTACAATTACGTTCGAGACTTTCTGACGAATAGAAAGGCCAAGCTTACTCTCGGGGAGCTTACTACCGAACAAATAGAGTTGGGTAGCGCCGGCACCCCGCAGGGATCGGTGATATCGCCCATGCTTTTCAACCTAGCTCTCGTGGGGTTGCCGCCCAAGCTAAACGAAATCGAAGGGCTCAATCACACCCTCTACGCTGACGAAATTACGTTGTGGGTTACCGAGGGGTGCGACGGCCAGATAGAACACACGTTGCAACGTGCTATCGAGACGGTCGAACAATACTTGGAGAACACCGGACTGACCTGCTCCGCAGAAAAGTCTGAGCTGTTAGTTTACAGACCTACGCGAAGAGGCCGCAAGCCGAACGGCGAGACGAACGACGAGGATCCCGGTAGGGACATACGACTAACGACGTCCGACGGGCGCCCCGTACCCAGGGTAGATAGCATGCAGGTTCTGGGCTTACACATCGCGGCCAACGGACATAATGGCGAGACCATCAGGAGACTGGAAGGCGCGGTTGCACAGACCGTCAGGTTACTCAGACGCATGCCCAACAGACACAGCGGGATGAAAGAAGGTAGCATGATCAGACTATTTCAGGCCTTCGTAATTAGCCGAATAACGTACGTGGCACCATACCTCAATTGGCACGTTGCGGAGAAGACAAAGATGGAATGCTTAATCAGAAAGGCTTACAAACAGGCAATAGGGCTACCGATCAACACAAGCACGAACAGGTTACTGGATCTAGGTCTACATAATACGCTGGGGGAATTGATAGAGGCACAGAACATAGCGCAATACGAACGTCTTTCCAAGAGCAGGACGGGCAGTTACATATTAGAAAAGTTAGGCATCGGGTATCACGCTCAACACGGCATCATAGTCGACGTACCCAGCAGCCTCAGGGACAAGTTGGTCGTCCCTCCGCTACCAAAGAACATGCACACGGAATACCACAGGGGTAGAAGAGAAAAGAGAGCGCAGGACGTACAGAGGAAGTGCGGCAAATGTGAAGACGCGGTGTTCGTGGACGCGGCCAGGTACGCGCGCAGGCGCGCCTTCACGGCCGCGGGGGTAGATCACGAGAACACTTGCAAAACTAGTGTGACGGTACGCACGGTGCACGCGCAAACAGCGGAGGAGGTAGCCATCGCGCTAGCGGTGGCCACCACCGAGGCCGAAGTGATCATCAGCGACTCCCAGACGGCAATTCGCAACTACGCCAACGGCCGCATCTCCCCCGAGGCGTTACGAATACTACTCGCGGGCAAAACCGGGAATAAAGAAGTTTACATCGTATGGGCACCCGCCCACACCACATCACTCGCCGGCAACGAGGCGGCGCACGGGGCGTCTCGAGGGCTTACGGACCGAGCCGCCAACCACACTACCGCCGCCTCGGCCACGACGTCTGGTGAGGCGTGGGAGTGGGAGGATCGCCTGACGAGCTTTAGAGATATAACGCAACACTACAGACTGGCGAGGTGCAAATTTCCGCCACCTCACCAGAAACTGAACAAGAGACAGGCGGTCGCATGGCCACAGCTGCAGACAAGAACGTTTGTAAACCCGGTGATCTTGAATCTCTGTTACCCAGAGCTTTATTCGTCCAACCAATGCAAGTTTTGTGAGGCCAGGGCAACCCTGGAACACATGTTATGGGAGTGCAAACGAGGGGGGGTTCCAGACGGGGACGCAGCCTCAAGCCGAACGCGCTGGGAGACTACGCTGCTCAGCTCCGCCCTCGAAGACCAACTCTGGGCCGTCCAGCGGGCCGAGGAAGCCGCCGGAGCTCAAGGGCTCCTGGCCGACACCTAGGCAGGGGTATTCGCCCAAATCCCCGAATAACTCGCCGGATTATAAATAAAGTTATCATTCATTCATTCATTCATTCATTCATTCATTCATTCATTCATTCATTCATTGAGTGATCTTTTTTCGCTGTGTAATTGTAATTTTTGCTGAGTCAGGGCCACGAATATGACCTCTACCAGAATCCTTTAGTGTTTCCTTAACTTAGGGGCCACGTCCGAACCCATTTCAGTGGTGTTTGAGTATTAATCTTTTCTCGCTGAGTCATTGTGATTTTTGCTGTCATGCTGATGATTGTGACTTCTAACATCATCCTTTAGTGTTTCCTTCACTTAGTACCCACGTCAGATCCCATTTCAGTGGCTTTGGGGTGTTATTCTTTTTTTCTCTGAGTCATTGTCATTTTTGCTGTTATGCTCATGACTACGACTTCTACCACCATACTTTAGTGTTTCCTTCACTTAGTGCCCACGTCAGTACCCATTTCAGTGGCTTCTGATTGTTAATTTTTTCCGCTGAGTCATTGTCATTTTTGCTGTCATGCTCATGACTATGACTTCTACGACCATCCTTTAGTGTTTACTACACTTAGTACCCACGTCTGAACCTATTTCAGTGGTTTTTAAGTGTTAATCTTTTTCGCTGGGTGTTTGTCAGGACCTACATGACACGCATGTTATGGAATTTATGTCATGACCTATCACTTATGTTCGTCATACACTTCTCTCACACTATGCCAATTTTTGTAACTACCAAGTTAATGAAGTGACCATTAGAGCATCAATACGTAGGCGACGGCTTCATGACCTACATGACACGCATGTCATGACATTCATGTCATAACATATCATTTATGTTCGTCGTATACTCTTGTCATAGTATGCCAATTTTGGTACATACCAAGTTAACGAAACGGCCATGAGAGCACAAAGACGTAGGTAGCTAAATAGATAGATAGATAGATAGATAGATAGATAGATAGATAGATAGATAGATAGATACTGTCAACTTAGCAAATGTTCGCCAAGAAATGCTTCGCATTTAAATGCAATAATTAAATCATACGATAATATACAATGGGTGAATAATACAAATACAGATATCCATTGTGTTCCGGTCCAGTGCCCTGTAGTGAGTGAATCGAATAATTGGAAGCAGAAACAAGCAACAGAAATTAGGATGATTGTCCTCACTGTGGGAATATGCTGCTCTTGCTGTACATTAGTTCAGAGACAAAGTAATTGCTGAGGTCTGTCGTCATCTTTTTTGTTTCTTATTCACAACTCAGCCTCTAGAAACCGGAGTTGATGGAGTTTACATATTTTTCACAGAGCACAAGGTGCCAACATACACAACTCACCGCGTTGACCTATCACCAAATCGACAACTTATTCCGGATGATTACAGGTGGACTTGAGAGAAGAACGAGTAATAAGGAAACGGAGAAAGAAACACGCAATTAGTGAAAAAGGCATGAGAAACTCATAGGTAGTTATCAGGATCCATTAGTTTTACTTAGCTCGTACCTCAATTTTACGTTGTCGGCGCAGCTGTCCGCAGCGAGAGCGAGGAAGGATGGAGAAAGGAGATCATTAAATAGAGAAGAGCAGCCGGCCAGAAGGTGCTTCCACTAATGAGAGGGCAGAGTTGAGTAACTTGACACAAAGGTTGGTCCCTCCGGCACCACCAGGTGGTGTTCCTCTCCGCGCTTTACATTGACGTGCTGCATGGACGAGGGGCAGGGATCACGAAGAAAATAGCCAAAGGGGTCACCGACTTGTGGAATCTTTCAAAGGAAGTACAGATCAGCGGTATGCACGGTGCCAAAGGTTGAAAGGCAGGGGTATGCAATTGAAAGGGGTGTCCTTGCAGTAACCAGGGAAATTTGCATGCTAGCTAAAGCAATGAATTTTGCGGTCGTTGACATCAACCGAGAAATGCTCCGAGCAGGTGCGAAGGCGCTTTTGTTCGTGATGGGATACATATGAGCGAATATGTAGGAACGCCAGTTCGACGTCGATTCGCGGCGCGGACTGCAACTTTTTTAGGTGAGCCCCAGACAACGAGGAAGACTGTAGCGACGCACCAGTAAGCAGTAGAATCAGCCCACAAGGCGTTAGGAAAAGAGGCACAAAGGATAAGAATAGAGAAGATACATTTTTTTACATAAACATGCAGGAAGAATGGCTGGAAATTCAAGCATGGCTTAATGGCAAACCGAAGAGCGTGTACGCCTTGAGCGCAACGCATCTACGAGATCTGGAGCAGCCACCTGTTATTGGCAATTTTGTATGGGAAGGGTGCAACAGAATGACCGGGTCAAGGAAGGGCGTAGGCGTAGGCATACTAATTAGGCGAGGTCTGTAGTGGCAAAGGGCAAAAGAGACATGTAAGGAGCATTTATGGATTAGCGGCACATGGAAAGGCAAACAGACGTGGCTGGGAGTAGCTTACCTATAGACAGGTAGTGATAGCAGAGAAAAAAATAATTGGTTGATTGCCTTAGAAGCGATATTAATGAGTTCAGGAAATCGGGCCAGGTGATACTAGTGGGAGATATGAACGCGCAAATGGACGATTTAAACGGATATACTGATTACAACCGTTGTCTAGTGCTGGATCTGTGTGATGAACAGAACCTTATAGTAGTTCACAGGGAGAATAAGGGTCATGGGCAGGTAACGTGGTAATGCGGAAACAGGCAGTCATGTATCGACTACGCCTTAGTCTCAGAAATGGTCTACGAACAAGTAGACGAAATGATAGACTAAAATGGAAAAAATAGCCTGGGTAGAGACCATAGACGTTTAACATTAAAGTTTGGGAGAGATACTAAGGCAAAACACGAACCAAAAGCATCAGAATTTCTAAACATGAGTGAACAGCAAATAACAGATATCGCAAAAAACATGAAACAGAAAAACTAGAAACAAGAAAGTTTAGGCTTTTCCTACAGCCGTCCGAGAATATAAGCAGCTGGTGGACGTTATGCAGCATGAAATAAGGCAGACACGGAAAAAAATGATCAATTGCAAACAGGAAACCACGGAAGTGGTGGAACAGGGAATTAAAGCAAGCTATAGAAGAGGAGAAGCAGGTGTCTAGAAATCATCTAGAAGCCAAAAAGTTGGGATTACATGAAGTAGAGGTGCTCCTTAGATAGAACAAATGTCGAGAAAAGAAAAGGGTAGCGAGTGAGCTAGTGCAAGAGAAAATTAAATGGGCAAGTGAACGTTGGGTGCACACCGTTCGCATTAGAGACAAAGGCGCCCAAAAAATTCTGGAGCCATAAAAAGCATTCGGAGCTCCAACTAAAATTTCGCAAACGGCTACAAGGGATGAAGACGTTAACATCTACGAAGGAGACGATGCGCTGCGGTACATCACAGATGATATTAGGGATAACTTCAGGCACGAAAGAAAGAGTAGTTCCGACAACAGGTCCTGCAACAACAGAGAAGCCCGAGAGATCAAAATTTAGCATACAAAACTTTTATTAGAAAAATGGGGCAGATAATGTCCCCAATAACACGGCAGCAGGACCTTATGAAATCTCAATACAGCTAATCAAAAACGTCTGTCCAGAGCAACCAGGCACTGCTGACTAATGCCATCGAGCAAGTGATTGGAACGAAGAAAATTTCATTGGATGGAGCGAAAGCAAGATGAACCTCATCTACAAAGGCAAAGGAGATAGGGATAAGACGAGCTCGTGCAGGCCAGCTACAGTAACGTCGGTGATATATAGAATAGCAGTGCAAGCCATAAAATTAGAACTGTCGAAGTGGGTGGAGAAAAACGATGTATTGGGGGAACTACAGAATGGGTTCAGGCCAGGTAGACGCTTAGAGGATAATATGTTTGTACTAACTCAGTGCATAGAGATTTCAGTAGCTTAGAAAAGGACCGTTATCGATAGCATTTCTAGTTATTAAAGGAGCTTATGACAACGTAGACAGGGAATTGTTATGGGATATTCTTCAGCACCAAGGCGTAGATGACGATTTCGTGGCGCTGCTGAGGGAGATATGTAGTGGCAACCAAGTACAAGTTCTATGGGAAGGTCTAAAAAGTATAATGAAATGGTGGCAATTCACCAAGGATTCAAGGAAGGATGTCCTCTGTCACCATTGTTCTTCACGCTTTCTGTTAAGGGTATAGAAAAATGTATTTAAAACAGCGAACTAGGGTGTTATTAATCCTACATGCGCAATGGACAAATGGTGCAACATAATGTTCCTGGGGTGCTATTCAGGATGCGTCGTGTTTGGCGAAATTCGGGATCTTCACGAGCTCTGGCGACGCCCCAAGATTAAATAACTAATGGTAACAAGACAAAGTTTGTCCGTCTTTCAGTTTCATTGGTTTATCTCGATTCACTCTGGGTGGCTATCATCTCTTGGTCGTTGCCATATGGGCGGATGACAAACTGGGGCTCACGGGATCATACGGTCGGTGCATGGTCGTACCTTCTTTCACTTGTTTGTCGTTCCGCCGAGTGCATTACATGCACAAGCAAGTTATAAAATAAATGTATTTATTTAAATAATAGTTACATTAACATTAGTCACATTAACGTGGGTTATAAGCATTTTAAAGTTTACAAGATGTACGCTGATTTTGTATTAGACTAGGTTGTAGTTTATTACGTTTCGCGTTATACCACAAGGGGACGCTCGCTCTCCTTTGTTTTTCTTGATTGGATTGGCGCGGCTCGATACGTGCTTGCGCTCCCATTTCTGAGCACAGATTGGTGTTCGCCTGGTTTTCACATTACTCTTTCAACAGATTGCTGTTGCTCGCGCTAAAGTAAGGCTGCAAGACGAAGTGAGCGTCGGCTAGCACAGAAGGGGTTTGCCGCGCGCTTAGCGTGTAAGCACGCCGTAATGACGGAAATCAATGGGTCAGAAAACTACGCTTTATTTTCTTTTATATTGTGATGCACCTTCATACTGGCTAGCACCGTGCGATTGCTTCTAACAACCGCAAAAAGGAGTGTTACTATTGGGTAGCCCGAGCGATCCGTGGCTTCTAACAAACGCAAGAAATGTCTTTGCAGCGCACGTGACCGTTGACTGCCATCACATCCATCCCAGGTGAGACTCCAGCATCGGTGCAGTTACCCTGGACCCACCGCTGACGAGATGGCGCTTAACTTTTTGACAATAACTCTCTTTTTTTATGTGTGAACGCCCGTGATGGGGTCCACAAAGTTCACGCTGTGGTTGACTGTCTCCCAATGCACATTGAGGCACAACCCCGTTAGCATCTACTAGATTTGGGATACAGTTGTATGCGGACAATTCGGTACTAAGAATAATGGTCCCCGTTTGAACACTGGCTGCAATAATGGCGCCTAGCGTCGCCGCCTTTTGTCGGTCGACCTTGAAAAGTCGAAGCACCCCTCTGGTCGCGCTGACCATGCCGAAGACGCATGGGCGATCATCTTTAACACCGCCATAGTTTTGGCGGCTCGGGGAAACGTTGTCGCCTGTCATTAGGCGGCCTCAACTGTACTTTTGCTCACCGCGAAGAAGGCACTCAGAATTTTGCGCTATCTTCCCGTGGCCACCGAGTGGAGGTCGAGCCAGCAGTTCGTCCATCGTGACCTCACGGAGGTATTTCCTGCAGCCGGCGATGATATGCTCCGACAGAGGAAACAAGTCGCCGGTCATCTCCTTCAACAGCCATATTTTATGTATACGCTTTTGCTCACGCAGTACGTGAGCCAAATCATTTGCCGCCTGGGGGGGGTGGTCATTCAGACGGCCGAGGCGGACCGTGTTGGCGAAGTAACTTGCTTCGCCTCTCTGCCCGTGCAGTGCAGCGGTACCATATAACTGCGAAAACTGCTTTCGACACCTATTGCACCGGAAGGCCGCCCGGCGTCCATTCTGAGTCTTCCAATATAATGTGACTACTTCGCCAGCTCAGGTTGGTTGGTCCGGGTTGAACCCCAGGTGCTCGCAGGTGCTCCAGTGCGCCGATGACGACGCCGGACCTGGCCTGGGGCTGGGGCGCGGTGGACGAGCTTGCTTGAAACAGGAGAGAGCCGAAGCGATCGCACGAACTATTCCTCCGCAGCCTAGTCACAGCAGTCTACGCTGGGCGGGAAAGCAAAATTTTCCCGCCACCCTATCTCCGCAGACGACGGCCTTCGCCTAATTCGTCACACAGCCAGCGCACTCACGTTTTGGAAAGGCAAAAATGACGCTGAAACTCTACGTCGGACATGTAGGTGAACGGGTCCAGATGGTCATATTGACGCTTGCTGCCGCTGGATGCGATTACACAGGCTGCTGCTGCCGCCACCATGTTCCCGAGTTCAACTCGAAGGGGGTTTCGCGATGTACGAGTTTGGCCCGAGTTTGCGTGTCAATCAAAACCACACGTCACGCCCCGCACGAGGCATGTAACTCTTGTGCGCGCGCCAGCCACGGATGGGCCACGCCCAACTTATTTTCCGGCAACAGCGACGTGGTGCGGAACTGAGAGGCATCAACAATCTTGACCGCCAACAGAAAATACGCACAGCACACTGTGATCGGTGATGTACTGAGAATTACTATCAAAAAATTTGCCGCGTATCTGCGTGCTTCGCTGCAAATGTCGTCGAAAGACGATAGTCTTCTGCCGGCCGTACTACATGAGTGCTGGCCTGATCCGCGGCCACCCGTGATGCTGTTCTCGTACCATTTCCGTCCTGGCATGAAGGTTTGTTTGAACAGATTTCATTTTACCGCATTATTTCATCAAGCGGCCATTTATGTTTTGCCCTGCCTCAGACAGCGCTTCCTTTATGTTGAATCAGCCGCATCTGGCTGGCATTGATAAAATTGAGGAGGCGCTGCGTGAGACATGGACGCCATCTGGCAATACATCGGGAAACATCAGCTTGTGCAGAGGGTTTCCTTCCTCCATGGCAGAGGGCGCTCGTCGGCGCGCAGTCGGGGAACGTCGTTCGTCGGCGCGCATAGCATGGCATTTTCAGCGTAACTTAAGAAACTAGGGTCTTTAGAGTTACGTATCTATGTATTTTCTATTAAAGGAACACACCTCCTAATACTTACCTAGTGATGTTGCGCCTCAGATATGCGTAATACTTACTTTGTGATCGATAACGTTCACAAGTATAAACAGCCGTACCAGTTTAAGTAGTGTGGGCGGTAAGCAAGTGGTGCAACTTTGGCCGGGTGGCTGAATCGGGTGACAGACAGACAGACAGACAGACAGACCAAATCTTCAGCGTTTAAGTTCCCCAAGAAAGAATATCGTCTTTAAAAAACACCGCATATCCACGGGGGGAATGATGATGAGTGGGCGAAGCTCCGGAGGGAATCATCGGTAAACCGTGAAGCTTCCGTGTAATTTGCTCAGTCTCGCCGCACTAAATCGAACGATTGACTTCCACCAATGACACGCGCCATATGTGACGTCATTTCTATTTTATAACAGCGCCCTTCATTATAATTGCACCATCACCCGCTTAAGGGGACGCTAGCCTAAACGCGTTAGAAACGTGCAGTACTCTCTAGTAAGGGGGAGAGGCCACAGCGTCTTACGCAGCCGTTTACACATGCCGGAACGTGCACCGCGTTTGCCGACGCCATCACATGACTGCTGAGAGAGTATAACCCCCGTGTTAATAAACGCTCCTCGACTTGAACTTGACTTGCCACCGCCTTCAACGCGTTTCGAACGCGCTGCCCAAGGCGGTGGCATGTCAAGTTGAAGTCGAGGAGCGTTTATGAATACGGGGGTAAGGCGGAGAGGCCACAGCGTCTTAGACCAGATTCTTAAACGGGCCGTAACGCGCTGTTGGGTATTTATTGTCATCGTGGTGCGTGTGTCCATGTGCGCTTCGTGGCATATTAAGATATGTTTCTCACTACGCCACGAAGCGCACATGGACACACGCCCCACGATGTATGGCATGTATGAAAAGATTTTAACGCCGCGGTAGCCAGTCTGGCTGCCACGTTTTATTCCCTGTAACGTGTTATTTCGGCAATAAAGAAAGAAAAAGCTTTGTGGCGTAGTGGTTAGCGCCGCGCGTTCGGAAGCGAGCGGTTCCTGGTTCGATTCCGCGCTACGGACACAACTTTTGGAATTTTTTTTTTCATAAAAGTGGACGTGGCTACCTAATACTACTACATACTACAGAGGAGCGACAGACCCACACCCTAAGGAGCTTCGCCCCTGAAAACAAAGCGGCGACTTTAGCTGGCTTATGCATCTATCTTCTTAGGCTGTGATGGCACCACAACATGGTTCATTGTCTGCATTGTAGCGACGTAGCGCACAGCAAATAATTATCGGCATAACACTGTAGCTGCTTGCTAGGTGTCGAGGCGCCGTGGTGGACGATGATACTGAGCAGTGCGTAGTGTTTTCCAACGTCACGGTATCTTAGCTGTTGTTTAAAATGGCTGCTCTGTCATCGGTGATGTATCGGACTCGCAGTGTGGCAAACACGGTCAGCGTCAAGAAACGCTGGCTTTTTTAGACCCAGTGCGATGGCATTTCATCACAAGCACAGCCCACTGTACAGTTTCAACCCCTTCCTGAGTTCGAAGTCTAATTTGCTAACTGCACACAAGACCCATCATCCGCCAAAATGCTTTTGCAGCGCTGTCGTTATGATATCAATCTGCGATCGCTGTTAGCTCAGCAGCAGAGGCAATCGGCAAGCACATTGGAGAGAACAACACACTCAAACTCTGCGTACATGCGCACGGAGGCACCTTCAATAGGCAAGCGATGACAAGCGATGAATTCTGTCGCTGGGCAGCGCGCTCTTCTTTGCAATGCATCGCGGAGGCTTCGCGCACCCAGATAAACGGGATCATTTTCACTGTGCTGCGTCACTATGGACCCTAGAATACCGCACAGTCATTTTGCAGTGACAGCCGTTGCTCCCGTCTCTATGGCTAGAGTGTCGTTTCAGTTAGTAAAGTGGCGGCCTCAATAGCTGCCTCAGTGAAGCAGCAGCGTTGAACGACCATGCTGCAGCGCTGCGTTGCCATTCGCCTAATAGACAGAGAATGGACCGATAATTGTCATGACTGACTTCTTCAAGGGTAGCACTGCAGCGCCCCTGGCGACTGCTCACCGTATGAACTACCTCGTGCGTGCCACCCTCTAGAATGTATCTCCTTGTAAGCTTTCGCCTCACTGTCGACACTCGCGGCAAAAAAGTGCAAAATTTAATAATTCGCTTGATGTCCGTTTCTCATCAAACATTTATAGCATTCTAAACAAAAACCGACACTTTAGGGAGTAAAATGTTCCTTATTTTATTTGTTGTGTTTTAAAGTATTCGATTGAGGGAATGTGTAGGTGCAAGAATGCACCGCATGTGCCCTGTTCGTGTTCGACGGAGGATAGAAAGATAATGCCCGAAAGAGGAGGCACGCCCTTGGCGCGCCCAAGAAAGTCGTGGCAAGCGGCCCACGGCAAGTGTGCAGATAGACAGCGGGACAGTGACGATATTGCTAAATTGCGATAACACGTTGATAGCAATACGCGGCGCTGGCACGTTTTGTTGCGCAGTCTTGTGTGCTTGAAGCACGGAATCACTGTGCCGAGCAGGCTGCGCTCATGTTGGCATACGCGGCTTTATCTTCACATTTCTTTTCGCCTGCTGTTTTTGCACGGTAATTGCTATCTCCGTTCACTGACTGCCATCGAGCAAACTCGGAAAAACTTGTGCCAACGAGAAACTCGGCGCATCCTGCATAGCGCCCCTGGACTGATGTATGCGGTCGACATAGCGCTACTAGCGGACAATACAAGAGATTTACAGACACTTGCGAATATCTGTGGCAACGCAGCGACAAATCGTGGCCATAAGTTTAGCACAGATAAATCAAGAATTCTTGATCTCTTATGAAGAGACGTGTGATTACGTGGTATCAATTCAACAAGTGAAGCCCATAGTCAAGCAAACCCGCCGGGGTGGCTCAGTCAGCTAAGGCGTTGCGCTGCTGAGCACGAGGTCGCGGGATCGAATCCCGGCCCCGGCGGCCGCATTTCGATGGAGGCGAAATGCAAAAACGCCCGTGTGCTTGCGTTGTAGTGCACGTTAAAGAACCCCAGGTGGTCAAAATTAATCCGGAGCCCTCCACTACAGCGTGCCTCATAATCAGAACTGGTTTTGGCACGTAAAACCCCAGAAAGAAGAAGAATAGTCAAGCAATATAAGTACCTCGACGTATACATAAACGAAGGAAAGACTTAATCAAACACCCACCAAGATAATCTGAAAATCAAAGGCAAGCGGAATGTAGCAATAATGAACCGCAGAGCACTGTGGGCCCACAATAAAAATGAGGTGGTGCGTGGAATCTGGGAAGGAGTAATGATGCCAGCGCAAACGCTCGCAAATGCGATACCATGGGTGCTATGCAGGATTCCCCGAGTTTGGCGAAACTCGGGATCTTCACGAGCTCTGGCGACGCCCCAAGATGAAAGAACAAATGGTAACAAGACAAAGTTTGTCCGTCGGCACACCTACAGTTTCATTGGTTTATCTAGATTCACTCTGGGTGGCCATCATCCCTTGGGCGTTGCCATATGGGCGGTCGACAAACTGGGGCTCACGTGATCATACGGTTGGTGCATGGTCGTGCATTCTTTCACTTGTTTGTCGTTCCACCGAGTGCATTAGAGGCACAAGCAAGTTATCAAATAAATGCATTTAGTACAATGATATTAGTCACATTACCGTAGGATATAGGTGTTTTAAAGTTTACAAGTTGTACACTGAATGTGTATTAGACTAATGTGTAGTTTATTCGTTCCGCGTTATACCACGAGGGCACGCTCGCCCTCCTCTTTCTTCCTCTGTATTGGATTGGCGCGGCTCGCTACGTGCTTGCGCTAGCATTTCCGAGCACAGATTGGTGTGCGCTTGGTTTTTGCACTGGGCTTTGAACAGATCGCTCGTTGCTCTTTCTATTTCCTCTGGATTGAATTGGTGCGGCTCGCTACGTGCTTGCGCTCCCATTTCCGAGCACAAATTGGTGTGCGCCTGATTAATCACACTGGGCTTTCAACAGATCGCTCGTTGCTCGCGCTAAAGTAAGGCTGCGAGACGAAGGGAGCGTCAGCTAGCGCAGAAGTGGTTTGCCGCGCGCTTACCGTGTAAGCACTCAGGAATGTCGGAAAACATTCATGCAAGGATAAAAAACTACGCTTTATTTTCTTTTACATTTTGACGCACCTTCATACTGGCTAGCGTCGAGCGATAGCTTCTAACAACCGCAGGAAGGAGTCTTTATACGGGGTAGCCCGAGCGATCCGTGGCTTCTAACAAACGCAAGATAGGCTCTTTGCAGCGCACGTGGCCGTTGAGTGCCACCACATTCATCCCAGGTGGGACTCCAGCATCAGTGCAGTTACTCTGCACTCACTGCTGACGAAGTGGCGCTTCACTTTTTGACAATAACTTTCTATTTTTTGCTTGTGAACGCCCGTGTTGGTTTCCACAAAGTGCAAGCTGTAGTTAACTGTCTCCCAATGCAGATTGAGGTATAGCCCCGTTAGCATCCACTAAATTTGGGATACAGTTGTATGCGGCCAATTCGTCACTATGGATAATGGTCCCCGGTTGAGCATTGGCTGCAATAATGGCGCCTAGCGTCGCCGCCTTTCGTCGGTCGAACTTGAAAAGTAGCAGCACCCCTCAGGTCGCGCAGACCATGCCGAAGACCCATGGGCCACCATCTATACCACCACCGTAATTTTGGCGGCTCGGCGGAACGTTGTCGCCCGTCATTAGGCGGCCTCGATTGCACTTTTGCTCGCCGCGAAGAAGTCACTCGTCAATTTGCGCTGTGCTTGCATTGTAGTGCACGTTAAAGAACCCCAGCTGGTCAAAATTAATCGGAGCCCTCCACTACGGCGTGCCTCATAATCAGAACTGGGTTTGGCACGTAAAACCCCAGAAAGAAGAAGAAGAACAATTTGCGCTGTCTTCCCGGGGCCACCGAGTGGAGCTCGCGCCAGCAGCTCGTCCCTTGCGACCTTACGGGGGTAGCTCCTCCAGTCGGCGATGGCGTGCTCCGATGGAGGAAACAAGTCTACGGTCTCTTTCAACATCCATATGTCTACGCTTTTGCTCACGCAGTACGTGAGCCAAATCATTTGCCGCCTCGAGAAGTGGTCGTTCGGACGGCCGAGGCGGTCCACGAAGTAATTTCCTTCGCCTCTCTGCCCGTGCAGTGCAGTGGTACCGTGTACCTGCGAAAACTGATTTCGGCACCTGTTGCACCGGACGGCAGCCCGGCGTCCATTCTGAATCTTCCAATATAATGTGACTACTTCACATGCGCAGGTTGGTTGGTCCGGGTTGAACCCCAGGTGCTCGCAGGTGCTCCAGTACTCCGATGACGACGCCGGACCTGGCCTGGGGCTGGGGCACGGTGGACGAGCTTGCTTGAAACAGGAGAGAGCCGAAGCGATCGCACGAACTATTCCTCCACAGCCTAGTCACGCCAGTCTGCGCTGGGAAAGCATCATTTTCCCGCCACCCTATTTCCGCAGACGACGGCCTTCGCCTAACTCGTCACACAGCCAGCGCACTCACGTTTTGGAAAGGCAAAAATGACGCTGAAACTCTACGTCGGACATGTAGATGAACGGGTCCAGATGGTCATATTGCCGCTTGCTGCCGCTGGATGCGATTACACAGGCTGCTCCTGTCGCCACCATGTTCCCGAGTTTAACTCGAGGGGGGTTTCACGATGTACGAGTTTGGCCCGAGTTCGCGTGTCAATCAAAATCATACGTCACGCCCCGCGCGAGGCATGTAACTCTTGTGCGTGCGCCCGCCACGGTTGGGCCACGCCCAACTTATTTTCCGGCAACAGCGACGTGGTGCGGAACTGAGAGGCATCAACAATCTTGACCGCCGACAGAAAATACGCACAGCACACTGTCATCGGTGATGTACTGAGAACCACTATCAAAAACAAAGCGGCGACTTTCGCTGGCTTATGCATATATCTTCTTAGGCTGTGATGGCCCCACAACATGGTTGGCTGCATTGTAGCGACGTAGCGCACAGCAAATAATTATCGGCAAGTCACTGTAGCTGCTTGCAAGGCGTCGATGAGCCGTGGTGGATGAAGATGCTGAGCAGTGCATAGTGTTTTCCAACGTAAAGGTATCGCAGATGTTGTTTGAGATGGCTGCTCTGTCATCGGTGGTGCATCGGATCTGCAGTGTCGTAAACACGGTCAGCGCCGAGAAACGCTCGCTTTTTAAACCCAGTGCGATGGCATTTCTTCATCACAAGCACGGCACACTAAGTAGTTGCAACCCCTTTCTGCGTTCGAAGTTTAATTTCCTAACTGCACACAGGAGCCATCACCCGCCAAAATGCGATTGCTGCGCTGTCGTTACTGTATCCATCTGCGATAGCTGTTAGCTCAGCAGCAGAGGCAATCTGCAAGCAGATTGGTGAGAACAACACACTCAAATTCTAAGTACATGCGCACGGAGGCACCTTCACTGGGCAAACGATGACAAGCGATGAATTGTGTCGCTGGGCAGCACGCTGTTCATTGCAATGTATCGCGGAGGCCTCGCGCAAGTAGATAAACTGGCGCATTTTCACTGTGCTGCGTCACTACGGACCCTAGAATACCGCACAGCCATTTTGCAGTGACAGCCGTTGCTCCTGTCGTTTCAGTTGGTAAAGCGGCGGCCTTAATAGCCGCCTCAGTGAAGCACCTGCGGTGAACAACCATGCCGTAGCGCTGCGTTGCCATTCCCCTAATAGTCAGGAAATGGAAAGATCATTGTCATGACTGACTTTATCAATGATTAGAGTGCCTCGATGCGCGCGGCCATCAAGGCACCCTATCAAGGATAGCACTGCAGTGCCCCTGGCGACTGCTCACCGTATGAACTCCCTCGTGCGTGCGACCCTCTAAAATGTATCCGCTTGTAAGCTTTCGCCTCACTGTCGCCACTCGCGGCAAAAAAGTGCAAAATTTAATAATTCGCTCGATCTGTGCTTGTCATCAAACATTTATAGCATTCCAAACGAAAAACAGATACTTCAAGAAATAAAGTGTTTATTATTTTATTTGTTGTATTGTAACGTAATCGATTGAGGGAAAGTGTAAGCGCAACAATGCACCGCATGTGCCCTGTTCGCATTCGACGGAGGAAAGAAAGATAATGCTCGAAAGAGGAGACACGCCCTTTACGCGCCCTAGAAAGGCGTGGCAAGTGGCTCACGGCAAGTGTGCAGATAGACAGCGGTACAGTCATGGTATTGCTAAATGGTGATAATACATTGATAACAATACGCGGCGCTGGTGCGTTTTGCTGCGCAGTCTTGTGTGCTTGAAGCACGGAATCACTGTGCCGCGCAGGGTGCGCTCATGTTGTCATACGCGGCTTTATCTCGACATTTCTTTTTGCCTGCTGTTCTTGCACGTTCCTTGCTATCTCCGTTCACTGACTGCCATCGAGCAAACTCGGGTGAAACTCGTGCGAACGAGAAACTCGGCGCATCCTGCATAGCACCCCATGCTTAAAATCGGATATCTTGTCGGGGTTGGAAAAAAATCTTTATTTCTCGCAAAAAATATACACGCATTGGGGTTAGTATATACAGACGTTAACCAAAGATCGATAGGCATGTTGGCTTTGGAAGACCACGGTAAAACTATAAATGACGCAGTGCAGGATGAAACGGGTTGGGCCTCTTTTGAAGTCAGAAAAGCGCACAGAAAACTTAGTTTTGAATAAAGACCCAGGAACATGAATGAAAATAAATGGGCGGCTAAAGTGCACAAGTATCTGCACCTGAAAAGCGTGGACACAGAATTGAGGCAGAGATCAAGACAGTTGGCAACCAACTTCAGGGTAATTCAAAATGTAAATAGACAACGAGGAGTCATCAGAAAAAACGTGAGATAAACGAAGACTGTGGATTGGATGCAAAGAATGGAAACAAAAATACCATTGACATATAAACTAATAAGAAAAAAGAAACTAGAAGAGAACACCTGTACAATAACACAATTGGTAGTGACTTGATATTTAAGGCTCGAGCCAGTTGCCTAAGGACAAAAACATATCGCAGCAAATATTCGGAACTAGATGAGGCATGCGTATGCTGCAGCGAAAATCGGGAAACCACTCAGCACATCCTAATGGAATGCGAAGGGATACAGCCAGTGAGACCCCTAGGTAACGTGCACCTTCCAAAAGCGCTTGCATCTAAAGTGGACGGAAGTATCAACCGGACAGTAGTCGAGAAAAGCAAGAAACTTTTAGAGCATGGGTGGTAAAAAGCAGGGAAGAGATTGATACGACCGGATCTGTTACACTCATAGGTAGCGGTACAACGTTAATATTGGGGAAGAAAAATAATTTGAAAAGAATGCTAGATAAAATCATGTATAGCATTCCTGATTAAATCGAACAGGCTAGTTGACTATTTGTCAGCGCCCCGTTTCAAAGGGGATGCCAATTAGATCATCATCATTAGCAAACAGCCAGTAGCACTGCGTCGCCAACCAGATAGTATTTAAGAAAGCGCCGGTGCATAACTGGGTACACCGGTGGCGCCAGAGTATACTAAAGGAAGGCCCGCTCGCATACAAAAATTGGAGAGGAGCGTAGCACCTTAAGCCAAATCGCTATAAAACATCCTGCATACTGAATTGTCATGGAAGAAGCAGGACCTCACGATATGCAAGTGATTCGCTGAGCTCGAGATCGGGAGCAAGAACGCCTTTCCCGCACCACAGCTAACGCTTAATTATTAGCGTTACCAACTCATAACTGTCCTGTGGGATTTGTTTCTTTGAGAGAGAACGAAGAAATGGTCCGCGCGAGTTTTCCATAAACGATGTCCGCACACATAAAATGCAGTTTGAACCGACTATGGCTTAGTAAATTTAACACTCGAAGTTACCAATTGTCAAAAGCCAAATGTATAAAAAGCACGCAGATCCAACACAACACTGGAATTTAACTAACGTGATGCTTGTTTGAGTTTGCAAGGTAGCAGCAGTAACGGTTAACATGACCGCATCCTCGTCACCTGCAGATGTTAGCTAGCTGTCTGCGTTAAGGGGAAAAGTACGATGTGGAATTCTCGCCGAGGGAGAATGTTCAAGAGAGGTGCATGCATGAAAATGTATGGCGCATCCATATAAATGCATTTATTGCTTTATAACCTGCTTGTGTCTTGCAAGACAAACAGCGCTAAAAACGTTAGTAAACAAGATGACATAATATGATGCGCTAGGTTTGTGTCTTTTAGTGCACCATCTTGTGTATTCTTGTTTTGTCTGTGTTTTTAGCGCATTTATGTGTTCCTAGTAGTGTAACAAATAGCTCACCAACGCGTGTTATGACCCCTTTCGTCACTTCGGCACATTGATTTTGTGGTACTGCCCAAGAATTGACAAATACCTAGTGGTACAAACCTAGCGGGGCCTATCCAGCGCCGGTATTGTCTGTTCGATCACATATCAACTGGCCCAAATTGTCAACTCGGCTAGACAGCACCCAGCACATACCAAGTGACCCATGTTGTCTGTATATAATCACACATATATCTGCCAGACGAATCTTTCCATCTTGCCTCGAACGAACTCCTCGCCCTTTCAACGCCTGAAGAGTCGTCGAGTGACATGCTTTCCAGTTCCATCGCCACTACAATAACCCCTGCCGAAAACTCCGAGCTTCTTCAGCTTCTACACCACTTCAGAAATTCCTTCGAAGTGTCTCAGCCGTAATTGAGCCGAACGTCGGAAGTACTGCACTACATTGACACCGGCTTACACCAGCCGTTGCCTCAACGACCGTATCGCGTCTCCGCCGATGAGCGTCGCGTCATCAACGACCAAGTCGACGATATGTTACGCCGTGGAGTTATCCAACCATCCCACAGTTCCTGGGCATCTCCTGTCGTTCTCATTCGCAAGAAGGACGGGTCTATTCGCTTGTGCGTTGACTACCGTCGATTAAATATGTCACGTGCAAGGACGTCTGTCCGTTGCAGAGCATCGACGACGCCCTTGGCTGCCTTCAGTGCGCGGAATCCTTTTCGTCCCTAGACTTGCGTTCTGGCTACTGGCAGGTTCCAATGGCTGACGCCGATCACCAAAAAACGGCGTTTATTAGACCTGACGGCCTATACGAGTTCAACGTGATGCCCTGAGGACTTTGCAACGCGCCCGCCACGTTTGAACGGCTCATGGACAATACGCTGCGTGACCTCAAATGGTCTATGTGTCTTTGTTACATCGACGATGTCGTGGTTTTCTCGCCTGACTTTCCGACCCGCCTACTTCGCCTTCGACATGTTTTGACGTGTCTCACCAACGCTGGCGTGCAACTTAACCTCAAGAAGTGCCGCTTCGCAACGCGGGAGCTGACCTTAGGCCACACCGTGTCCAAGCACAGCGTTCTACCGGCCCCTGCGAAACAGCGTTCTACCGGCCCCCGAAGCCTACTAACATCAAAGAACTACGCAATTTTGTGGGCCTGTGCTCATATTTACGGCGATTTGTACACAATTTTGCATCGATCATGTCGCCCTTGACCCTGCTCCTACGCGGTGGCGCGGACCTCTCCTCCTGGTCCCCTACATGTGACGCCGCGTTTGCTACACTGCGTCTTCTTACCTCTCCACCTATACTTCGCAATTTCGACCGGACAGCTGCAACTGAGGTACATACAGACGCCAGCGGGGTCGGTCTTGGCGCCGTCCTCGTGCAACGCAAGCCCGGCTCCTCCGAATACGTGGTTGCCTATGCGAGTCGTACGCTGACAAAAGCAGAGGCCAATTACAGCGTAACTCAAAAAGAGCGCTTGGTTTTAGTATGGGCGCTTGGCAAGTTCCGCCCATACTTACACGGCCGCCCATTTGATCTAGCAACTGATCACCACGTGCTTTGTTGGCTCGCCACGTTGAAAGATCTATCTGGCCGCTTAGCACGCTGGGGACTCCGAATGCAGGAGTACGATATTCGCGTCGTCTACCGCTGCGGACGCAAGCACACTGACACAGACGCCCTGTTCCGTTCACCTCTACCTCCAGACTCGGCCTGCGGAACCACTTGCGCTCACCCCTTGTCATGTCTTGAACTTGACTCGATTGGCACCGAACAACGCCGTGACATGTGGATCGCTTCTCTTTTCGCCTATCTTTCTGGATCATATGCCACCCCTGTATCCCAATCCCTCCGATGCCAAGCTGGTCATTCCAAATCTGTGCCTCTTTTCACGACGATCCGCAATGTGGCCACGCTGGAGTATAAAACTTATGAACGTATAAGTCATCGCTACTACTGCCGAGGAATGTACACTTTTGTACCAAAGTTTGTTCAGTGCTGCCCTGACTGTCGACGTCGCAAATTACCACCTTTACGTGCGTCTGGCGCCTTGCAGCTGCTTCCGTGTCCTGCTAAACCTTTCGATCGCGTAGGCATTGACCTCTACGACCCGCTTCCGATGACAGCGGATGGCAATCGGTGGATCATAGTTGCTGTGGCCCATTTGACACGCGACGCCGAAACTGCTGCTCTACCGAATGCTACAGCGCAGGATATAGCCTCTTTCGTCCTGCATCGCTTCATCCTTCGACATGGCGCACCTCGACAACTCCTCAGTGACAGAGGTCGCGCCTTCCTCTCCGAGGTCATCTAATCTCTGCTTTCAGAATGCCATATTATTCATCGAACGATCACGGCTTACCATCCGCAAACTAAAGGGCTCACGGAACGGTTTACCCGCACTCTTGGTGGTATGCTCGCGATATACGTGGCATCTGATCATGGCAGCTGCGACCGCGTACTTCTATTTGTAACGTTCGCATACAATACCGCGATACAAGCTACTACGGGATTTTCACCTTTCTTCCTCCTATATGGACGGGAGCCATTGCATACCATCGACACTCTCCTTCCATACCGTCCTGACGCTTCCGAGTGCCCACCTGTGTACGAAGCTGCCCGACAAGCCAAAGAGTGCCACCAGCTCGCGCGCACCTTTACGTCACAAGAACAACAGCGCCAGAAGGAAGGACATGCCGACTCACTGCCCAGTCCCACGTATGCCCCAGGGTCTCTTGTATGGCTCGCTGTTCCTTCCCAAACTCCAGGCCTTTCTTCAAAACTCGATCTAAACTACGAAGGGCCTTACTGCGTCTTGGAGCGAACGTCCCCGGTGAATTTTCTCATCGAGCCTCTTTTTCCATGTGACGACATGCGCCGGCGTCGACGTGACCTCGTCCATGTGGCGCGTCTCAAGCCCTACCATTACCCTCTGCCAACAACAACTTAGGTCGCCAGGATGGCTCTTTTTCTGCGGGGGCGATTGTGAAGAAGAAGACGCGCCTCCGTCCAGCGGCATCTCCAACGCTCGGCCCTCTCTGCTCGCGCTGTCGGTCGCTGGTGTTTTTGGACACGGTGCTCCACGCTGCCTCGCCGTTCTTGGAACTCGTAGCGTCCTTGACGGACACCGCCAATAAACCTCTTTCCATAATTTTCCATAATAAATGGACTTGGTGGACATATTAGAGATGTCACTAGAAGTCTCTGGGAAAAGTCTTCGTCTGTCACTGCATTTGATTGCGCTGATGACCTTGTTCATAGGTGTATCTGTTTATCTCTACAAGTGAAATTTTTCACTGAGGATATTTGAACACATAATAATTGAGGTTCCTGCGACGTGCAGTTTTGTTAAATATAAACTTGTTGCAAAAGAAACCGAAGGCATGGTCCTAGCCGAGTTCATCAAGCAGTAGCCACCAAAATCGCCATACTGCCAAACCAACAACTGTATCAATAATCACACTCAGAGCAATACGCTTCCCTCTCACACATTAAAATAACGAATGAGGCCATCACTGCTCTTTTGGAGAAAGAATCGGCAAGCAGGCATTCCTGCAATTAAAATAAAGTGCTGCTGCAGCCAAATATATTTGCCGTGGGACAAAATGATCACACATTGCCCATAACATCTTGTTTGCTGTATGTCCAATCCCATTCATTTGTGAAACAAACTTCGAAAGCAAAAGTAGCAAGCGTAACGCCAGTGTCATCGTTGCTTCGAACAAAGTGTCGTATTCCCCCATTCAGAAGATGCCGACCACAATACTGCTTTCCTACACGCTTTAAGATGAATAACTATTGCCCAGAAAGCCCAGTATATTGCAGAGGGAGGTACACATCAGTATTTCTCTAGTCACCGTCTTTTGTGCGCTCGTCTTCTTTCCATCGCTTTGTGTTTTACACCTTGATATATATATATATATATATATATATATATATATATGTGTGTGTGTGTGTGTGTGTGTGTGTGTATTCACATGTGTTCCTCTTAACCACGCATTATAGTACACTGTGCTCGAAGATACCGCACTGTCTCTGTGGCGAACTCCTACAACAGGGATTTTTACGGCACGCATACCACACAAAAAACACGGCGAACATCATAAATTGTTCTACGGGCAATCTCCACGTTGCGGGCACCAACACTCTGAGCCCACGATAAGAAACACAGGGAGTGTCTCGAGGAGAACTGTTGCTTCAACAGCGTTTGGCAATTCGACTTTTTTCGCTATCTGCCGTTCTTCGCGTATTACTCCCGCCAAAATTTTCACCGCAACAAACCAGGCAAACAACCAAGATACTCCTACGGAAGCGGTTTCTCCACAGGAACTTTCTTCGCTGCAGTGCGTGCAATCTATAAATTAAGCTCCAATGAGCATGAGAATCGGCCTCGAAAAGTTCCCTGGCAATGAATAATTGGAAAACAGTGGAGTGCAAACAGAACACTAACATTCTGTGACTCGAATGCGTTGTGCTAGCTAACCTTATATTTTTTTCGATTTGCTATGCGGATATAGAATATACAGAGTTTCCAAAACTGGTTGGACCGATAGCAAAGCGATAGTTGCGGGTCCAATGAAAGAGTAACAGTAAGGTGGATACTGGTAATAACATTATGCGATATAGTTACAGCATAATTACATTGCAGGAATAAGTACATTATATGCGTGCACGTAAACTTTTCACGTCAAGAAATGATCGAACAAAAAATTAAATGCAACAAAGGTTAACATAACACGTGCTTTATAATTCGTAGGTGCGCGTTTAATAAATATAAACCCAGTATGAAAACGTCAAGTTACCGTGAACATAAATATTCACAAGCTGTAGTAGGAAAGTCTCATAGAAATGTTAGCATCATAATGAACTACAGAGTGTACTACCATATGTTTGAAATGACAAAGTGTAAGAGTAGACACAACATTACCAATAACATCAGGAATTCAGGAACATCAGGAATGACATCAGAATTAGGAATTTAGGCTAAGAAAGTATTTCTTAAGCACTGAACAAAGATATTTCACCTGCCTTTTTTCTACCGGTACTTCATTCCAAACTTTCGGCCCTGTAAACTGAATCAAACGATAACCAAAAACATTCCTAGTAGGAGGAAGATTAAAATTTCCACACGTTTGGTTTCTGGTCGCACGATAAGGTGAGTAAAATACAGACACATGAAATGGCAGGTTATTTTTGACAATGCTGCAAACACACGTGGCAATTTTGAATTCGTGTATCACTTCATAGGGCAATACAATCATTCTACTAAATAAATCCTGACTAGATTCATTAAAGCTTGAGTGAGTAATTATTCTCAACGCTCGTTTCTGTAGGTGGCGGAAAGCTTCAAGATTAATTTTGTAAGTCGCACCCAAAGATTCGTTACAGTACATTAGATGGCTGGGAGTGAATGCAAAATATAAAATACGCAGCGTTTTTATATCAAAATGATGCCATCCCTGTGAGAGTGCGCAGCATCCCGATATCAGCTTTGTGCAGACTGCGGTTATTTGTTTTTGCTAGTGCATGTTATAAAATAACACGTCGGGGTATTGAAATCAAAATGCTTGTTTACGAACACAGGATCATTATTCTGAAAGCCTAGCATGGTTGCAATAAGTCGCTGCTTTTCAGCTGCCTTCAGTAGCTTGTCACGAGCTGATCTCGATGTGAACTTTACGATTGTTTCGGAGAAGTGTTACCCTTTGACGGGACATGGTGAGCCACGTCAATGTCACCGTCGGAAAACTGGTCGCGCAACGACGTTGCGACTTTTCCGACTGTATATCCTTTTCCTCTAAATTATATTTGGCTAGTCCTTATTCATTTATTTTCTAATTAGAATTTCCCTGCTATATTTATATGATGCGGGCTGAGGCTTCTATTTTTGTTAATTTACTCTCCTCACAATAAACAATGTCTCAAGGGCGTCCTCACCTTCAGTCTTTAGGATGTCTATAACTCCAATTTTATTGTGTCTGCTGCTTGCTTTAACTCAACAATATGCCTCTTCGTTTCCAGTAGTTCTTTATTTAGCGTCAAGGCTCTTTTTTGTAATCACAGCCTTGGGTTTTCACTTCGGCATGCTCGAGTTGAAGGTTTTTCACTTCAAAGCTGAATTCTTCGAAACTTCCATTCATAAACCCACTGATGCCCTTATGAATGTAAGCTCCCCTTTTATTGATTTATTGGTTGAATCAATCTTTCTAATTTCTTTTTAATGCGATAGCAATTATATGGACACTAATTTCTGCCTTTGCCGTCATCGTCACCTTGAGATTTTGTATAAAGTCCAGGGCAATAAAATCGTCGCCGTTCGCCGTACGCTGTATGTGCGAGTGAACGTGCAAAGTGGGCCGGCAATCGCTGCTCGGGCACGCAAGAGCGGGAAGCGGGAAGGAAGCGCGCAGGATTCTAGTCGCGCACAACGCTCCGGAGGGAGGGTATACGGAGGTGGAGGGGCCTCGCGTTACTGCGGCCGCGCGCTCCCGCCGGTTCGGAAGGCTCCAGTGGGTGGGTGCGCAGCTGGAGGGACCGCGCTCTACTGCGGCCGCGCGGTCCCGCCGGGCTGGAAGGCTCCGGGGGGAGGGTAAGGAGGGGGGACGCCGCGTCCCTCAAGGATCAGTCCTCGGTCCTCATCTTTTCTTATTATATAACAATGATATACCGCGTGATATATCATCTAAAATCTGAATGTATGCACACGACTGCCGGTTACATGACACCATTTCATCTCCCCTTAATCATGTTCGCCTTTTTGAATCATTGGTCAGATTTTCCAAATGGTGTGAAACTTAGCAGATGAATATCAACTTTTGTAAGACTTTCGTTATCTCCTTCTCTAATAAAGCTTGTCAGTTCTTTTTCAGCTACTAATTTATTGATAATTCCATTCAACGCGTTTCCGAATATAAAAATACTGGTATCAATTTCACCCCTAACCTGCCCTGGTCAAAGTACATTGACTGCATTACGACTAAATCTCTACAAAACTCGGCTATTTATGTCGTAGCCTGTCTAATTCTCCGCGCGACACGAAATTACTGTTATATAAAACTATTGCCCGCCCTATACTTGAGTGTGGTAGCAGTGTTTGGAATCCGCGCAAGCAGTACGAAATAGACAGAGTTGAGGCCGTCTAAAGAAATGATTTATCTACCGTCGTTATGACCACCAGTTTTTACTGTCGTCAGTCATGTCCTCACTCAAGCTTAAATCTCTCGCCGAACAGCGACACGTTTTTTTCTTCAAAATTTTTTGATGGCTTTATTCATTCTTCGTGTCGCCTCTCCGGCAATGATTATATCACCGTTGCTAAATTCTCTTCTAGTAGGAGACATCACGTGCTTAACATTACAGCCTTTTTTGCGCGCACTAATACTTTTCAGTATAGCTTCTTCCCTGAAACACTGGAAACTTGGAATTCACAATCAGGTACCAACCGTTCTTTCCTATTAAATGAATTCGTGTCTGTGCTTCCTTAACATTGCACTTAACTCTCGTCGGTATACTTATTTGTTGCTAATTGTGTTTCTTTTTTATTGTATTGTACACTCCTGCTATAGAACCCCCCCCCCCCCCAAGGCCCGCAGGATGTGAAAATAAAATAAAAACTAAAATAAAAAAGTTACTTGAGTTAAATGCACTTCGACATTATAGCGATGAAATGTATTTGTGTCATCAGAAGTGCAGAATTTGCAGACTACCTTGTTTATAATTACCAGCTCAGAGATACTTATAGAGCAGGTACTGAAAGAGCCGTATTCATTACAATTGAGCAATTTAATAAATTGTTGAAGTCTATTTTAGCCTAACTGGCAGACGCACCTTTTTTGTAGTCTCGCTTAAAACCAACATTAGGTGCTCCGGGATTATGTGCCTATTACATCCCAATTTCATTCCGGAATCTCTCGCTTATCTCATTCCATCTGTCAGACTGGTGCCATAATTTCATTCCCAGTCCATTACAGGTGCCTAAAAATGTGAATGATTCGGGAATTATTCCAACCCCAGCGTCGCTGCTTTACAACTGTTGAGCAAACTGAGACAGGTATAGAGCGGGCAAAATGAGACAACCACAAAAAGTACCATGTAGGCACTTGTAATAGCCCACGTGCGCCACCAGATGGGATTTAAGGACACACTAGTTGCAGCTTATGCGCTGAAATCATACAGAGCCGCAAAAACGTGAATAATAAGCGCGGACAGTGCCCATTGGTGCGCGTTGTGTGCATAGCACAACAATTTTACTTCGCATGCTTGGGCACTGAAGTGGTGATTTTTTCCTTCGTTTGCTTTAGCTTTCTTCAGTGTTTTCCTTTTCTAGGTGAGTGAGACTCTTAAACAGGCAGTCTTCCAATAAAGTGGCCTTGTAAAGCAATGAGGGGGAAAATCGTGCTCACCTTTACATTCTTCGTCTTAGCTTTTATTATGCTTAGCACAAGAGAAATTTCCCAGATATTCCTATCCCTTTCAGGTGGATCAACATGTTCTCGAGTACAACTCTGCGGCGTAAAATTGTTTGTTGTCGGTCTAATGAAGCGAGTCTGCTGACGGACGGCTTCATGTGCTCATTGCATGCAATTTTTGGGTGAAAGCAGCACTGGCTGTTTTTCTCTTCGCCGGTATCGACCTGGTCAATAAGACGGAAGAGGTATTGAGCAGGACAAGCAATGACCTCCATAAAAAGGATTTTAGGGCTTACGAAGGGCCTCATTGGCGCGTTTTGTACCTAACTTAGAATAATATTCCTATAATGTTACCACAGTGATTGTTTAGAAGCACTCAACTAAAGCTTCGTGAAAGCGTAGCTAGTGAGGGAAAAAATAAAACAAGAACTTTCGATAGTCAGAGTACGGTGGAATAGCTAAAAAATTGTCAGATCATTTCTGGAGCGTGTCTAGAGTCCTCTCACTCTAACCTGCTCAGTCTACATTCCCTTCGTCTTATTTGTCTTATATCTGTCGCCCAATCATGGCCACGTTCTTGTAAAGCAATGTGGATGTGCCGGGACACCCCTAGGCAATATATCACCCCACTTAATGAAGTTAGACGATAGGAAGCGGGAAGATCAAATTCACAATGTTTGATATTGCACCGACCCACCTGCTTGAAGCATGTGTTATAATTTTTTACTGGCCTTGCTCCAGTCTACGTTATGATGTCAGAAACTCTGATAAGGGACAGCAAGCACCTCTAGTGACGCTCTAGCAGCTGTATGTTGACCTAAACGGCGCACCTTTTTCTACTATTCAATGACAAATACAAAATAATATAATCTACTTTAGGAAGCAATTTTGAAACTTAAGCCAGCATATCACATATTCAGTGGTACGCTGAATAGTATTTTGACAAAACGCATTCATAGTTTGATCTATGGGAGGCTATGACATTTGCCACAATTCAGGCACAATACACAGACATAAATTACGTTTAGAGTTAACAGCAGCAATTGGTTTACGTTTGTAAACAAAGACACCCGTGTGCGTCAATGTTTGGATCATTGCTGGATTCTAAATTTTGCATGTTAACATCACTATTGATGAATAAAATGCACTTAGTGGCCGAACAATGAATCAATGATCTTCAACAAAATTATCTGAATTTTCAGCCTACGACACATGATCTGTTTAACGGCTTTAAAATATACAGGGTGTTTCAGCGAACACTTTCAAAATTGATTTAAGGTTGCGTGTGCCAGATAGCCCAATTCTAGTTCATTAGCTGGTCTACTCGAAGAGGCGGACATTACTTTCACAAGAAATTGAAATTCATAATGGAATGATTAACAAAAATTCACTAATTAATTAGGCTTTTAACTAATTACCTGGTGGCCCATATTGCAATTTACAAATTGTAGCCATGGAGTTCACAAGGCGGATCCACTTGCAATTAATCCTCAGGTTGACGCCAGTTTCGAGATATTAATTCCCGAACTTTGCAGAAAAATGCATTGACGTTCCAGTTAAACTTGCGCTTCAATGCAGAAAGCGACGTTTTGTGAAGAAACTAACTGAAACGTTGGGGAACGCTCGGCTTTGCAGTTTACAGTTCTTCGTGTGACGCTTTGATTGGCCGGCGCTTGACCATCGCTGATTGATGCCAGCTCCGCACGTCCAAGTGTCAGGTGTCCGATGGGTTGATGACGTCAGATGCTGCAGTGCTTGCGATCCATGCGAGGCAGGGTAAGTGCGACAGATAGACCAGGTACGTCGACCGTTTTCGAGTGCTACGACGCAAGCAGATCTAACAAGAAGAACAAGGCGATTATGACAGGATCACGCACTCCGCCGGACTGCAACCGATCTTTGGGGAACGCTCGGTTTTACAGTTTCCAGTTCTTCGTGTGATGCTTTGATTAGCCGGTGCTTGACCATCGTTGATCGATGCAAGCTCCGCACGTGCAAGTGTCGGGTGTCCAGTGGGTTGATGACGTCAGTTGCTGCAGTGCTTGCGATGCATGCGAAGCAGGGTATGTACGATCTTTCAATATAAATAATAACAATCAATCAATCAATCAATCATTTATTTATCGTGCCAACGAACAACCATGAGATCTAAGTGCTGGCACACGTATATATAGAAAAAGAGTATACATACATAGAAAGAAAAAAATACAGCCGGGGAATATTAGTAAACAATGAATAAAAAATAACAATCTTGAAAAGAAACGTGTACATACACGTAACCGTAGGTGCAAAATGCATACATAAGAAAAAGGAGGAGAAGGGAAGTTGAACAATATGTGAAACTAAAAGAAAACGCAACGCTCAGAACAGAATAATAACAGCGAGTTGTGAAAAATATCAAGTTCATGAAAGTGGACGTATAAAGACTGTATTCTGTGAAGGGTTGACTGTTGGTGGTGGCAGGCAGCAATATGAAAAGGTCTGTGTTCTCTGTGATTTTACGCGGAATACGAAACATGATACAACAGAGGAGTTCGGGGCAAACGAGGATACCGTGAAGGAGTTTGAAAACAAACATAAGGTCAGCACGATTGCGTCAGCAACGAAGTGCAATGGCAATAACCCGACAGTGCTATTCTAGCACGCTTTTCTAGCACGGACGCTGGACCTTGCTCTATAGAGCAAGATCCCGCGTCCTTGCTAGAAAAGCGGTGATGATATATGCTTAGAAACTTTTTCTGGGCCCGATCTATAATGTCACTGTTGGATCTAGAGATGCTGTTCCAGACGACCAACGCGTATTCGAGTAGAGGACGACAGATTGTTGTGTACAACTGGTGGAACAGTGTAATAATAATAATAATAATAATAATAATAATATTCAGCCTATTTTATGTCCACTGCAGGACGAAGGCCTCCCTGCGATCTCCAATTACCCCTGTCTTGCGCCAGCGTATTCCAACTTGCTCCTGCAAAGTTCCTAACTTCATCATCCCATCTGGTTTTCTGCCGACCTCGACTGCGCTTCCCTTCTCTTGGTATCTATTCTGTAACCCTAATGGTCCACCGGTTATCGCTCCTACGCATTACATGGCCTGCCCAGCTCCATTTATTCCACCTAATGTCAACTAGAATATCAGCTAGCCCCGTTTGTTGTCTGATCCACACCGCTCTCTTCATGTCTCTTAACGTTAGTCCTAAGATTTTTCGTTCCATCGCTCTTTGTGTGGTCCTTAAATTGTTCTCGACCTTCTTTGTTAACCTCCAAGTTTCTGCCCCATATGTTAGCACTGGTAGAATGCAATTATTGTATACTTTTATTTTCAACGACAGTGGTAAGCTCCCAGTCAGGATTTGGCAATGCCTGCCGTATGCATTCCAACCCAATTGTATTCTTCTGTAAATTTCTTTCTCGTGATCAGGGTCCCTGTGAGTAATTGACCTAGATAAACGTACTCGTTTACAGACTCTAGAGACTGACTGGCAATCCCGAATTCTTGTTCCCTTGCCAGGCTATTGAACATTATCTTTGTCTTCTGCATATTAATCTTCAACCCCACTCTTACACTTTCTCGGTTAAGGTCCTCAATTATTAGCTGTAATTCGTCTGCATTGTTGCTGAATAGGACAACATCATCTGCAAATCGGAGGTTGCTGAGATATTCGCCGTTGATCCTCACTCCTAAGCTTTCCCAGTCTAAAGGCTTAATACTTCTTCTAGGCATGCAGTGAATAGCATTGGAGAGATTGTGTCTCCTTGCCTGACCCCTTTCTTGATAGGTAACTTTCTACTTTTCTTGTGGGGAACCAAGGTAGCTGTGGATAGAGCACTGCACGGGCCGATTTTTGCGGCCCGGGCCCGGCCCGGGCCCGGCTCGAAGCCCGCCCGAACGCGGCCAGAGACCGAAAAATACATGTTTTCAGAGGGAGAAGCCCGAGAATAACTCGCCGAAATCCCGTGCCCAGCCTGGGCCCGGGTCAAAAAGCACACGCTGTGCCCGAGCCCGGCCCGAGCCCGTGAAAAAAAGTTGCAGTGGCTTAGCTCGGCTATGCCAGGATATACGTAGCGTTAGCAAAGGTTCAGCTGATTATTCTTAGCTTATTCTTAATATTATTCTTAAGATAAGGTTATTCTTATGAGTCAAGCTTCTCCGTTCTTCTGCGCTGTTGAGTAGCATTTGCGCTCTCCTTCTCCATGGCTATACCACACTGGCAAACGCCAGTCAGAAGCGCAGCGGCTCCAGCGCAGTGTCAGACGGCGACTGCACGGCGAGCGCGCGCCGGCGCCAGTGCGTCTACCACGGCTACGACGTAACTCCTCAGGAATGCGCAGACCGGCGGCGGTGAGTCGAGCGCGGCGGCGGCGGAGTGCGCGAGAGGTGCCGGCTCCGGTGGCTCCGGTGCGCAAGCCGTGTGACATCACTGATCCTTGCGCATGTGCAGCACAGCTCTTGATGTGCCGCGCGAAACGGGCTTGGCTAGGCCAGTGTAGCTAACGCTACAAAACTGCTCTACCCGGCGCTGCCCGGCCCACGGGCCGAGCCGCGCCCGGGCTTTCGGGTAAGCCCGAGCACGTGCAGTGCCCTAGCTGTGGAATCCTTGTAGATGTTTGCTAAGATATTCACGTATGCCTCCTGTACTCCTTGATTACGCAATGCCTCTTTGACTGCTGGTATCTCTACTGAATCAAATGCCTTTTCATAATCTATGAAAGCCATACAGAGAGGTTGATTGCACTCCGCAGATTTCTCTATTACCTGATTGATGACATGGATATGATCAATCGTAGAATATACCTTCCTGAAGCCAGCCTCTTGGTTCCCGAAGCCAGCTCTTCGCTGGCTGAAGTCAAGTGTTCCCTGATTCTATTATAAATTATCTTGGTCAATAGTTTATACAATACTGAAAGCAAGCTAATGGGTCTTTAATTCTTCAATTCTTTAACGTCTCCCGTCTTATGGACTTGTAGAATGTTTGCGTTCTTCCATCTCTCTGGTACACTTGAAGTTGTGAGGCATTGCGTATAAAGGGCCGCAAGCTTTTCAAGCATGATATCTCCTCCATCTTTGATTAAATCTATTGTTATTCCATCTTCTCCAGCAGCTTTTCCCCTGGTCATGTCTTTCAAGGCCCTTCTAACTTCATCGCTAGTTAAAGACGGAGCCTCTGTATACGGTTCATCACTATTTCGCATGAAAGTAGCTTGGCTGTTTTGGGCACTGTACAGGTCAGTATAGAATTCTTCCGCTGCTTTTACTATGTCATCGAAATTGCTGATGATATTACCATGCTTATCTTTCAGTGCATACATCTTGCCTTGTCCTATGCCAAGCTTTCTTCTTACTGATTTAAGGCTGCGTCCATATTTTACGGCTTCCTCAATCTTCCCTACGTTATAATTTCGAATAGTCCTTACTTTCTTCTTGTTGATCAGTTTTGACAGTGGAGCGAATTCTATCTGATCTCTTGAGTTGGACATTTTCATGTTTTGTCGTTTCTTTATTAGGTCCTTTCTTTCTTGGGAGAGCTTACCTACTGGTTGACTTGGTGCCCTACCTCCCACTTCAATTGCTGCTTCTGAGATCAACCTAGTTACGGTTTCATTCATTACCTCTATGTTGTCTTTATCTTCCTATTCTAAAGCTGCATATTTGCTTGCGAGCACCAGCCTGAGTTGGTCTGCTTTTACCCTTACTGCCTCTAGGTTGGCCTGTTCCTCTTGACTAATTTTTCTCTTTTCAAATTGAGAAAAATCCTAGACCCCACTAACCTATCGTCACTGCACCTTACCTTACCTAACTCTTCTACATCCCGCACTGTGCTTGGATCGGCAGAGAGTATGAAATCTATTTCATTCTTTGTTTCTCCATTAGGGCTTTTCCAGGTTGCTGCGCTTCCTGAAGAAGGTATTCATTATTCAGGCCTATTCTTTTCCGCGAATTCTACTAACGTCTCTCCTCTTGCATTCCTATAATCGATGCCGCAGTTGCCAATTGCTTGCTCACCAACCGGTTTTTTCCTTGCTTTTGCATTGAAATCGTCCATTACTACAGTATACTGAGTTTGCGCCTTTCTCATTGCTAATTCAACATCTTAAAAAAACTTCTATTTCTCAGCACTGTGTAAGCCTCACCAGTTCTTCTAACCTCACTAAAGCCAATAATATCCCAGGCAATGCCTGATAATTCTTCAAATAGTCCTGATAAGCTAGCCTCACTCGAGAGGGTGCGCGTGTTGAACGTTGCCGGGTTCAGTTTCCATTGGCGGCCTGTCCGGACCCAGAGATTCTTAGCACCCTCTGCCGCGTAGCAGGTCTGACCTCCGCCTTGGTCAGGTGCTCCGCAGCCACTGGGGACTGAGGGCCATGGGTTAATTGTCGGAGTCATGAGGGAGGTAGTGGCTCAATACTGCACCAGGGAGGCCAATTCCATTTCTGGTGAGGGAGTGACTTTGATGGAGCTTAGTGGGCCTTCCAAGTTTGGTTGCACCTGAACTAGTATAGCCCCACTAGCTCTCGGCAAACATTTTTTTTCTTGGCGGTGTCAGGCACCACTCCATGCCTGAAAATGTGGTGGGCTGGAGTAGGATTCGAACTTACGACCTTCAGATTTCAGACCTTCAGAATGGTTAATGTCAATCACATTGATATCAAACCAGTCCATTAATTTTTCAACGTCATTCTGGAGCATTAAGAATGCATTTGAAAAATTTACCTGTGTGGCGACAAGTGCAGTAACATCTGCATTTTGGAATAATTTGCAACCATTCTAAGACAAGGTTGGTTTGCTTCCATAGCCCTCTCAAGAGTGTCTCACTGTCTTATTCACTTTATTTGCACACGTCTCGATGTGTCAATTGTTCTTGTCCCCTAATAATTTTTACCGATTCAGTAAAGTATTTGGGCATATGGTTTGATTGCGGTCTTTTTTTTCGGTTCACTCATCTTACACGTGCAGCAAACTCCGTAAAATCGTCTGTTTATTGTATCGTATCAGGGTGTTTTTACCTCTGTCTGTCAGGAAACTTTTGGTTCACTCGTTAGGCTACAGTGTGCTCTGGTATGGAATTACAACATGTGTTCATTGTTCTGGTATTTGGCGTCAACGTGTATATAGGCTATTAAAATGTATGCTGAAGAGTGCTACTTATGACGGTATGCAGCCCACAGGATGTGAACCTTCTTCAAATGCTAAAATTACCGAACTTACGATCACTTTTTGTTCAGACAGTGGTACTCAAACATTTCTGGAACGATACATATAAAGTCCCCCCTGTGTTTGCCGTCCTTTACGTCGTAAACCCACATTTTCAGTTCCTGCCACACGCCCCTGATTTGGTACTTTTACTCGAGCATATTATGTTCCGGACGTATTCAATGCTCCACCTCCTGAAATTACGTCCTGTGAGTCTGTACGCGATATTAGTAAAAACTTAAAGGAACTACTCGTGGAATGATTATAGGCGTCATATCATTTTATCTACATCAATATGAAATGCGTCATTGGTTACTGCCTATCCTTGTGACTTGTATTTTATCATCCGCAAATCGCCTAGATTTCAGTGTCGCTCTTATTTTTTTTCTCTTTTTTATTTTTTCTAACATAGTGAGTGTTTGTGGCTGAGTTTTGTTGCTGACTGTCGGGTTTCGCGTGACAAGCCCCATTGGTGGCTTAGCCGAAACTGATTTCTCTCATTGTAACTGGAAGATTTGTTAATAAGGTTAGTCTTAATAATAATAATAATAATAATAATAATAATAATAATAATAATAATAATAATAAAAGTTATCAATGCGAGTTCTTAGGTACATGCATTTCTTGTGAAGTCTGCCGAAGCCTTCCACGGGCTTGTGTGGCGGAGACCTGACAGTCGCGACAAAATCAAATTAACAGGTTCTCGAGCATAACTAATGCTCCAAATATATAAACTTAAGCTCTTCACCATTTTTAATAACAAATACAAAACAAATTACCAAGAAAACACCGAACAGAGAGAAAAAGGTCTGACATGTCATCGTCAAACAAAACGCATCCAACTATTATACATGAATATAGACTGTATCAGCACGTGTTCTCAAGGAAAACCGTGAAATACATATAAGTATAATGCCTAAACCAATCACAATGCTCACACCGACACAAATGAAAGCTTCATACGATAATATATTTTTATATATCCCCTTTTTTAAGGTGTTCTTTAAGCCGAATAAACTTCGTTGCTCCAGTTCTGAAGTGGGGACTTCATTCAACAAATTTCGTATATAATACTGTCCTTGCCCTTTACCATAATTAGTTCTTGTGCGAAGAACAGCATTTCTAGAGGGATTGCATAGAAGCATGTGCACGCGAAAATTTTAGTTCCAGAAGTGTTGTGGCACAACAACAGAAAGAAACACTGAATCATAGTTCGGCATTTCCAGAGACCTGAAGAAGTTATTCATATGAATGTTTGTGTTGTAGACTACACTTTTTAGAATATTTTGTAATAACACATTTACCTTGGCTTTCCAAAAGCTTCTGCAATTAAAGAAACAGCAGATACCATATCTTATATGCGAATAAGCTAGCGCATGAACGATGATTTTCTTTATTTTAATAGGAACAAAGCTTCGGATGCGGTAAAGTAAGCACGCAGCTAGAAGAAGTTTTGCACAAATGGAAGTCATATGAACGTTCCATGATAAAGCATTGTCAATGTGAACTCCTAAATATTTAACACTGTCTACATATTCAATCAGTGTACAGTCACAATTCAAACAAATGGAGCCATACAAAATGACAGGCAAAGTGGCATCAATAACATTTAAGGGATTTCTAAAACAGTATCATTGCGTTTTTCGCGCATCACCTTTCGCGCATCACCGCATATTGAAAAATAGTGCTTCTGCCAATTACCGGTCCCAAGTCGCACACGTATAAAATAAAGAAAAGTGGTGGCAACACTGAACCCTGTGGTACTCCTGCTGTGAGGTACCGCCGTTTATTGTGTGCATCATTAAAACAAACAATGTGGGAGCGATTCAAACGATAACTATTAAAAAAAAGATCTAGAAAATGTCCCCTAAAGCCATAGTTGTAGTTTACTGCATATAATACGGTGGTTAACTGAGTCGAATGCCACCTGGTTTCGTTCACAAGCGCCCACAAGAGTCCACAAGCCACCTGGTTTCGTTCAAATGTTTCATGTAAAATATCTGACAGTTTCAAAAGGTTTCTGCGTACCGCTGCCTTAAACGAAGCCGTACTGCGAGGGCGATAAAATGTTGTGCTTAAGAAGAAAGCTGTCCGTAGCCTCAAGAACATTCCTTCCTAGCAGTTGTGGTAAAAAAGGAAGTACGGATATGGTGTGGTAGTTTTGAGGTTTTGACGCATCTCCGCCCTTAAATATCGGAATAACACGTGCTCTTTTCATTTCATCGGGTCGAACACACGTGTCTAGAATACTGTTCAAAACAAAAAGAATCGCCCCAGCTAGCACACTGATGCAACGTATTATACGTTCAGCTGATATTGCTTCTTAAAATTGAGCACGGGTCCTTCGTGACTGACAAAGCAATCTAAGCAAGTCGTCTTCAGCCATCGAAGGCAGAAGTGCGGAATCTGATACTGAACTGCTAGCTGCGATAAGGTCCAGCAGAATAAGGGGCGTTCCCATATCGGTCACCAATGAAGGAAATTATACATTGAAATTATTAGTCACCGCTTGCGACGGAACAACGAAACTTTTTAGTATCGGGTCTAAGTAGGAGCTGGACTTGATTCCCCTAAGCTCGTTTACTAGAGACCACATCTTAGCTGGTTTATTGCGTGAAAAAGAAAATTGACTGGTAAAGTAGGTTCTCTTGGAACAGCGCATGATTGCTGTAGCTTTGTTTCGTGCGTTTCTGTAAAGACTCTTCAAAGCTTCATCTTCTGGGTGCTTTCGACATCTTTTCCAGAGTTCGTCTTTCTCTTGAATAGCTTTCAATGTTCGATTATTTACCCATTGTAAGTGTGTTTTTCGCTGATGTACCAAAACAGATCTTTTACACCCTTGCTTCAGCTCAGTAAAAGTGTCCACATACTTTTTATACGCACTGGTCGTATAACTAAGCGCAAACAGTGTCCCAGTCAAATTGGGAGACAAGTCTCTCAACGCTAGCGTATTCAAATATTTCTATATATTGGGCATCCTTGCTTTTGACGGCATGAGCGCCAAGAGCTCAGATCTGGCAGCCGATATAGTAATGATCAGCCAGGTTTTTTGTTATTCGAATGAATATAACGGTCAAAAATCAATTGAACGAACTAAAGCGTGGTCGAGGCACGAACAAACAAGGCGACCTGACAGCACTACTTCTCTATTTGCATCATTACCGACAGATGCTGAGCCACATTCTACTAATATGTTTAAGTAATCGGAAACAATCGTCTTCTCAGAGCTTAGGCTATCTATGTTGATATACCCGATAATGCACATGTTATTATAAGCAGGCAAAACGTCTAAATAATGTTTCAGTTCATCGAGAAACGACTGCACGTGTTCTGACGGTGGATGATACATAGCGATTAAAGAGAGGGCAATGCCAAACATTCCAGGCGGAATGCAATGCTTTCAGCAACCGAAATTGAAAACGGCATTGGTGTAAATAACCATTTATTCTTAATAAAGACCGCTATTCCCCCACCTCGTCGACCTGTTCTAGTTATAAAATCCTCTTCTCTTGAAAGTTTGGTAGGCGGAATTGGAATGACCTATCATCTTGAGCGTTAATTTCTGTAAGAACGCGAGCATCTACTAAACTCAAAATGTAGTGGTATCTTCAACAAACTGGTTCCAGTGTTTCCTTATACTTCTCTTATACCTTAGACTGTTCCAAGTGAACAAAAATCTGGTAGGGAGTGAAAGATAACTGCCATTTTCTAAGTCATCTTATCAATGTCGGCGACCGTGGTGATTCGGAGCGCACGACCTCCGTCTTCTTTTCGAACAAAAATCCTGCCGTTCTTAACCCACACATACTCATAGAAGCTTTCCTGGCCTTTGGTACGAGCTTTCCAGAATAATTCTTTGTTAGTCTGAGTCAAATTTTCGTTTAGAAACATCATGAGGTAGAGTTTTTTCTCTGCCAAGTCATGCAGTTTGTGACGTGCTGTCAGCCATGTGTCCCGTAATAACGGGTCAGAGAACATAAGTACTACAGTTGGTACTTTATCCTTTCTGGCTGGTAGTGGGTCGACCACAAAAACATCCCGAGGGTTGAATTCTCTCAAAGCTAGCTTCTGTGCAAGTTCTGCTATGACAGCACGCAGGTCTTACCCTGAATAAAATGGAAGTCAGTGGAGTTCCAAATTCGAAAGCCTTCTGTACCGCTCGTCCTTGTTGCGCTCAGCACGAAATTGAGCTACCTAAATAGAGTGTCTCCTTAAACTTTCTGTTAGCGATTCTACTTGGGTTTCAACACCTTTTATGACTGAATCCGATTCCTTAGTCTGAGCCAGGACTGTGTCATAGCTTGTTGCCAGATACTGCACAGAGCTTTGCAACTCTAGTACTGTTTCTTTCAAAGGTAACACCTCATCGATCCGTGGCTTTAGTGCAAGTAGCTAATCTGCCTTTTATTTAAGGGGCAAAAGAGTAACAACCATGTCATTGATTCCCTGTAGTTGTTCCCGGAGAGAGCCAAACTGAGAGCCAGGGTCATCGGCTTCTGCAAATGCAGCCGAGTGGCGAAGTTGCCCTGAGATGGATTCCCCCGTAGATGACCTACGCAGTGCTTGCATTTTCAAGTCTCCAATTTTGAGGATCCCATTGACGAAAATATGCATTCAGCAACACCCGCGCATGTTTTATCGAGTGAAAGCCATTCTCACATTCCACACAAGACAAGAATCCGCCATCACTTGGCAGCCGATTTGAACAAACTGGACAAATCTTTGTCATGGCGAAGCACAAAAAAAGTCAAGAATTTCGCACACCGATCGCGCCAAATATCAATGATCGGCATCAATCATATATCCCCACTGGTTTTCGTATGAACTCCTAATTGCCCTAAAGCATAAAGATCGCGCGCACCGAAAATCTAGAACTCCGTCGCCTAATGAATGCAGAGAAGAATACCGATTTTTCCGGGCTCTCTATAAACGTCTCTATAAGCGGGATCAAGACTCATATATTGCATTCTTGGAAAAGAGTGCCTCCGACCGCCCGGCGGAATTTGTGAAGTATATCCGTAAGCGCTCGAATAAACGTGGAGAGTGCTTTCGCTTGCTTGGCTCTAGAGGGGTTTCATCATCGGTCCAAGCAGTCACGGATTGTTTTGCTGCCCATTTCTCATCTTTATATAAAGCTGCAGGTTTCAACACTGGTGTCAATCAACAGCACACGACGGTTCCTACATCTATAGTGCTGTGTTGTTTGATGAAAAGCTCATCCACAAATGCCCTAAGCGCCTGAAGCCTTCCCTATCCTGTGGCCCTGACGCCATCTCCTCCGCAATTCTAAAAGCTTACGGCAGTATATTTGCTCCAGTATTGACATCTATATTAACTCTTTCACTACTTCCACTTTCCCTCGCATGTGGAAAACTGCTCGTGTTTTTTCTGTATTTAAGTCTGGCGGCAAATCTGATGTCTCGAATTATCGCCCCATTTCTCTTCTTTGTGTCACGTCTAAGAGTTTTGAGCTTGCTCTTCACAACATACTGTTTTTTACTATGAAGAACTCAGTCATTTTGAATCAGCATGGATTTCTCACCGGCCGCTCCTCCATCACAAATATCGCAAATTTCATGACACAGATCTCCACGCCGGTACTTCAAAGGGGGCAAGCTAACACCATTTATTGTGACCTCAGTAAGCGTCAAGGTTACGCACTTTGATATTGACTCGTCAGTTGTTAATCTCTTGCGCAGTTATCTTCTTGATAGATCGTGTTATGTTAACGTCAATGGCCAGCGGTATTCTTCTTACATTGCCACTAGCGGCGTCCCTCAAGGGTCAGTATTAGGACCGCTCTTTTTCTAATTTTTTATAATGACGTTCTTTCTGATATTCGGAACTCTTCTTTCCTTCTGTATGCCGATGACATCAAGATTTTAAAGAAAATTCACATTGTTGATGACTGTCGCGCCCTGCAGTCTGACCTGTTTTCCTTTTCTAAATGGTGCAAGGATAACCTTACCTTGAATGCTGCTAAGAGCAAAGTCATGACTTTCACACTCAAAACAGCAAGTATTTATTTTTGTTATTCTGTAGATTCCGTGCCGTTTTGTAAGGTCTGCATGATCAATGATCTTGGTGTACTTTTTGATGTAACCTTACACTTTTCTGCTCACACTAAACGTGTTACAAAGCGGGGTATGCGCTCTCTTGGTTCTGTCTGCAGACTATCGATGGAATTCAAGTCTCCTACAACATTGCGCAAATTGTACACAACCATCTGTCTTCCTCAACTCGAATATGCGTCGGTCGTCCGGAATGTCTCTTCTTGATCCAACAGTGACATTATAGATCGTGTCCGGAAAAATGGTCCTAAGCTTATATAATCACCGCTTTGCAAACCTGGACATTGGACCCTGTACTAGCACTGTTGGATTGTAGTCATTGCCCTTACATCGCGACCGACGTAATCGCGCTGACCTTCTCTTTCTCTTCAAACTCCTTCATGGTAACGTCACGTGTCCCGAACTTCTCAGCTGTGTCATGTTTCGTATCCCATGCAAGATCAGCAGAGAACATAAACCTTGCCATGTTTCTGCCTGTCATCATGAACACTCAACTGTCCACAGAATAAGTCTTTTTATAACGCTTACTTTCGTGATCCTGATATTTTTCATAACTCCTTGTCATCGTTCTTTTCCAAGCTTTGCCTTTTGTTATAATTTCATGCATTGTTCAAGTGCCCTTCTCCTCCTTTTCACAATTTTTCTTTTTGTTTAATTATTTTTAATGATATTACCCTGCAGTGTTTTGTTTTTGGTTTGTAATGTATGCGCGCTGGCGCACGCATACCCTAGGGTTGTTCCTGGGCACGGTAAATAAACATGATTGATTGATTGATTGATTGAATAATAATAATAATGCTTTTGACTACTTCTAAAAATACACTTCAGTCATCACGTCTTCCAAAGTCCCATTGGAAGTACGAAGAAAACGCAACCGTGCACGCTCTTGCAATGTTCCAGTACCTAGCTCAAGAGATCCACCAGAAACATTTATTATAATCCTATAATAACGTGCTGTTGAGGAACAACTTTTTATGCTCGAATAAGGCGTGGTTGTCCGCAGGAGTGTGGCAGTGGTAGGGTGAAAGACGAGGCCAGGAACTCACAAATGGGCTAGTCAAGAAATGAAAGGTTCACTAACATGACTGAGACAACAGAGTCCTCTTTTGAAATATACCCAGTGGAAACAATGTGCAAAGAAACAACGTAGACTGTGAAGAAGGGCCTCATAGGTCACCCATTTTTATGGGGAGGCTTGACCTATAAGGCTAGAATATCTTGAATTTTTGTTTAACTTTTCGATGGCGTGGTCCGAAAACCATCTGGGCAATGGCCGATGCTCTTCCTCTAGAACCATTTGGGTGGGAAGGATCTGCTCGACAAAAAGTTTTAGGCATGCTTCTAGTGTTTTTTCTCACTGAAAAATGTTGCCCAATGTGCAGGATTTAGATGTCACATCAAAACGGAGCGCTTCATGCGGGTAGTTTTTGCCGAGGTCACCGACGTGATTTCACACACAACAAATACGTCGTTTAAAGTGCCTCGAATCCTGCGGCAAACGCTTGCAGAGCGACACTCAGGGAATATGAATTGTTGCACTTTTCTTACTGTCGGGTGTTTATCATTTATGTTAATAAGAAATAAATATTCTGGGGTTTTACGTGCCAAAACCACAATTTCATTAAGACGCATGCCGTAGCATGAGACTCCGGATTGATTTTGACCCCCTGGGTATGTTTTACGTCCACGCAATGCATGCCACACTGGATTTTGTTTTTTTCTTATTTTACATCTCGGCCCCACTGATATGCGGCCACCACAGTGGGGATTTGATCCCGCAGCCTCGTGCATAGCCGCGCGATGCCATAACACTTGCGTTACTGGTTGCAGCTAAAAGAAAGAGTGAGGTTATGAACTAAATGAAATAATGTACTTTGTTCGTAGAACGAGATCAAGTATTGTCTTGAAAATCTACTTGCCGATGTTTTTGCGAAGTACTGCATATGACAGACCAGTTGTGCGGAAATTAAGTTGTAATTTGTACCATCGTGCTACTCTCGGGGGATGAAATTTTCTCGTTTATGTTCTTAAACCAATAGCACGCTTTAGTTAAAGTTATAAGCTGATGAGACAAAAATAAGGAAGTAAAAAAACGGTAATCGTAAAAAAGAAGCCTGGTACTGTTGCAACCAGTTAAGACGACAGGGGCGTCACAACAACAGCTGTTCTAATTGGGCCGTAACGGAGCAAGTGTAAACTATCTGCACAAAATTGCGCGCTTGTAGGCCTCATAAATTCTAATAAGGCTATGCTCCAGCTGACGAGTATTACCTACTACAGCTTAGTGAGCTTTCACAAATGCGTCTTCTCCCAGTCAGATTGGCAAACGCACTGCCGACCGATGCCTATGAACGACGATCAAGAGGACAATATTAACTGCGATTACGTCATGCGTGGTGCAACAACAGCGCTATGTGTGCACTCAATACAAGCTTGACGGAGTAAAGGCTTCTTTTCTCAGCACAAAAATATCAAATTAGGATGGTTGTCTGCGCTTGCAAATATATATGCTATGATAATGATATTACCTAATGTTTTCGTACACTGTGTTTTAGCAAGCGAGCTTCTCTGAGCAATTTTAAATACGATTCACTTCAAAAAGAACATATATTGGATCTAGACCTTTATACATAGACAACTGGCGAATTTCTTTAACATAAACGAAAATGTTTATGCCAAAAGGGACACATGTGCTGCAAGCTTGATGGTTCAAACAGTTGCTGCCATAAATGGAAGCATTGTAGCCACATTCCTTGCAGTATTCGCGTGCAAATTGAGTTGCGATCCCCTTCTCAAGGCAAAGACAGAGCCAAGAAAATAAGGCAGGAGGTTAACCAATGTCCCGCCCGATTCTCAGCCCTACATGTTGGGAAGAAAAAAAGGGGAAATACAAGAAGGACAGCAAAGCCATTGCGCGCGCACCTGCAGCTTAATGCTCAGTCACGTGTATGTTTACTCACGATGAATGTTCACTCACGAGCGCTCGTCTAGTGTTGTTGTCTTCAAAAAGCGCATGAGTGCTTTGGTGGTCTTACGGATACTAGATGTCTTTGGCCAAGGTTCCAGGATCTTAATTAGCTTCAAAAACGGTTGGTAGTATGAGCAGCTAAGACTAATATTTGTTGTTAAGAGTGGCCGGTAGGCTGCACAGTGGAGTAGAATGTGTCCTATGGCCTCATCCCGTTCGCAAGGGCTGAGTATGGCTCTGGTGGCCATCCCGATGAGAAATGATAAGCGTTCGTGAAAGCGACGCTTTACTACAGGTGGCACACTAAAATTGTTTCAGGACAAGAGAGCCTTGATTGCTGGGGAAGTACCATCTCACGGTGAAGTCAATATAAGCGCGAGTGTTTTTAAAAACAGGTGAATTTCAAGGTCCAATTCAATTTGTAGATTTGCAGACTTTACTCACTTGCTGTGTGCAAGTGTGCAAAGTGCCGCGCTGCGTTGGTTCTCAACAACCGTGTTCGTACCTGCTAGTCTTGCAGGTAAGCATAGCGCGCTGTTTTATCGGCCTTGTCATAGCCGGCTATTCCGTTGTGGGTCGTCAGCCACTTAAACATAATGAAATGGTCGTTCTTGACAGCTTGGTCTTGCGTGTGTTTCATTTCATATAGAATATCCTCATAAGAGGCATCATGCAAAGCAAACTGTAGTCTTTGGCACGCCCTTGTAATATCAAAGTATAACAAAGCAGTTAACAGGTGCACCGTCACATTTTCACTTTTTCTCGGACACAATATAATAAAGCCTTTGAGAAGTGTTGATTCCTTGAAGCCCCTTTTCAGAGCACTGCTGTCATGCGCGCGAAACTTGCAAGTCCGCCTCCACTTCACAATATGTTGCGCTAAAACCTTAAAACGCGGCGAAAGTCAGTACGTAAAATAAAGCCAGCTGGAAACTTTTCAATGTGATTTTTCAATTGCGAGGCACAATTTTAAATACGAGGTTCGGCAATTGTACAAGCAAATATATGTTTGTGCGAATAATTTTGACTACAAACCTGGTAATTGATAAGCAAACAATTCGCCTGTGTGCGGAAGGGACCTGCTAGCAAAACACCGTCGGTACCATCGTTGTATCTCGTAGCCCTTTCTTGAACAGCTTGGCCCACTGTTAGCAGGGATACACGGTATATTCAGACACGTGTCAAGTGCGGACTTCGTGGCAATACCACTAGATGCAGCAGCGCGAAGAACGGCTACAGTCGAGCATGACGCTTTTTACCATTAGAAATACTTTGTATCGTTGCGTTCTTCGGTGCTTATCGTATTATTATCGACAGTCATCTTGAGATAGTATCTGCATGATTTTTTTTGCTAAGCTGACTTGCCTGAAACACTAAAAGAACTACCAAACAAGGCATAGTTCTTGGAACACTGCGCACACCCACTACAGGCTCTCAGTATTAGTTACTTTCTAAAATTCTTAAACACCAAGAGAGATGAGAAAATCCGTCCTACGCATTGCCAATGTTAATAGTACCATGTTTATTTTCTTGCCATCATTATTAAAAATCCACCCTTGGCTGTGTGCCGTAAGAAGGTAGCCAGATGTTCTCTGATAATGTCAAAAATATATACTTCTGGCGTGCTTGTGGGATCTCCTGTAAGCCTAAATTTGCAGCTTGATATGTGTTAGCATTTGCGCAGTTTTTTTTAACAGCCGTTCCGAACAGGATTACAGTGAGTCCCGATCAGCAGTAGCCGCGAATGCATTATTAAAGTCACTGAAATAGTTATGCAAAAAATCACGTTATGCAAAAATGCAGAAAGTTGAAAATTCCGAGAACACCATTGCAAATCACGGACCTTCCAATATTGTTTACAAGCATGAATGCCCACCTAGAATGCGGGGAAAATAAGTTTGGGTTGAAATTTACTTTTATTTGCCGGAACTGCTAGCCAGCACCAGCAGGCTGCTTGGGGCGGTGTAATGCACGCTCCCATTTTGAACGGGCGAAGACGCCGTGGCACTGACACTGCCATGGATGGTACAAGAAAAGAGAAAAAAAAAGCGCTTTTCAAAACATTTCCTTTTCTAGGCCTTGACGTGGCGAGGCGACGCGAAACGCTCTAGAGAACATGTGAAACGCCTTTCAAAGCAAGCGCAAACGGTTTTTACCAGTGCAGTGAAGGGCGGATGAGATGAGTCGGGGGGTGTGGGAGCTAGAGAAAAGGTTGCAGTTAGAAATGGAAGAACCCAGTACGTGGGAGGACGCGAAAGGCATAAAGGAAGACACAACACGTCATTTTTCAGCACAGGCTCCACTTAACGCGCCCCTTATTCTTCTGCGTTATTTGCGTTTTTTTTTTCAGAACACAGCCTAATTCGTTTACAGTGATGACATCTTGTTGGTTTCTCTCGAACCGCTGTTCAACGACCACCAGCTGTTTTTCTTGCCCACCCATTATCTGCAGCTCTGGTGGCAGGGATCACGGGAGATAAATTTTGCTTTATTGTGCGAAGGCCGGATAATGACAATATATTGTCTTAGAAATGGTATTTTCATAGAAATAATAATACATAAAGGACATAGAGGCGAGGCAGATGGGATAAGCGCTACACTTCCGTGTTTGGTTCTATCCTTTCCAGCGCATTTACGTGTTTCTTAGAGTATGAACCTACAACCCTATCAACAAAAGAATCTTGGCATCAAGATTGTATTTCTTTTTCCAAGCCAGCAACATAGGGGTAAAAAAAGCCCGTTATCATCTTCATATGCCATGCTTTCAATTATAAAGTTACATCAGTAGCATTAAATCATAACACAAGCTTTGCGAATGCTATTTGCACAGCCGTTTGATCTTTGTTGGTGAGCACACATTGCTGAAGGAATTAAAACAAAAAGTGCCCTAGTAACACGCATCCAATTTTTAACTTTTACATGTTCTCATCTTTTATTTTTAGCGTTTATTTTTGTTAGAAAACTTGAAGACATCGGTATCTTACGACCAGTTTGTTTCGCTTGTTTTGAACAAGGCTGGTTCATCACTGTATTCATGCCCGATATTTCACTCAATAGGTCTCAATTTCTGTTTTGAGGAAAGAATACCGGTTTAAATTTGGTGTTACAGATTGATGCCGGTTGTTGTGAATTGTACGGAAGTCGGAAAACAGGACGCAACTACTAAAAGTGCTCGTATGACTCATGAATGGCCAAATAAGAGCCGAATATGCGACGTAGCGACAACGCTGAGCTCGACGTTGCCCTGAGATTCATGCATCAGGTAAGAAAAAATCTCACGCTGAGTAAAGATTTTGTGCTGAATATCTGACAAAACGTCCTCTGTAGAAAACTGCTGCAGAAAATTGAAGGAACGTGCACTTTCCTTTCATTAGTGTTTTGATTCAAATTTAAAACATACGTTTATTTAGAGCCTATAGGCATAAAATAGGTTAAGGTATTTATTAAATGTTGGCTATTTATACATATTCTTACAGTAATGATCGCAAAGGAGAATCAAACTTTCACTTTGAAGACCCTATATTTACGTCCGTATCATGTTTAGAAAGCTATAAAATTTTGTTTTCTGATTAACCTGGCTTGCTAAGCTGATAATAGAAAAAGATAGAAAGAGCAGAGGTGGAGAGACCGAATGAGGAGTCCAGGAGAAGACCGCACGTAGGGACCAGGGGAGATGCATTATTTTAGCAAAATCTTATATTATACTTAGCAGGCTTATCATACCAGCCACGGTAAAACAAATAAAGCTTACTGCTGAATTTTATTGTTTATTTTTCCCCCATTCTCTTCGCCCTGCTAAACATTAATCTTTCTCGTATGCGACTAAGCGCGCAGCAAAAGGTGCTCAGTTCAACGAACGAGTTATCAAGGATTCGATAAGCCCCATGTCAGCAGACATCGCCAAACGATGAACAAGTTGTACTTATTCCTGAATGATTGTGGACAGATTGTCGACACTCGCTCAAAGCGTGAGTGCACACCATTTTATTCTTTAAAAAAAGAAGACAATATATAGAAAAATAAGACAGACATAGAAAAAAGTCACAGGCCTGCGCGGCACACGCAGCACAGTCACAGCGTAAGCTGGTGGAGCGGCTCAAGAGTAGCATCATTGAGCCTGTTCGCCTCGTTTTGACGAGAACAAACTGAACTGTCCGCCCGGCGTGGACACCGAGCTGCGGCTTGTACTGCTCTCTGCACAGAAGTCTGCTAAGCGCGATCAAGCCTTACAACTGCAACTTAGATGTCGGGCGCGCCGCGTTTGCAGGCACCTTATGTATATGGCGCCACCATACTGGCGGAGGCTCTGCAACTTGGGAGCATGCTGATTGCGCGCCTCGTCTAAATCGGATATTGTCATCTGCGCCTACGACGCTGCGTTTGCAGGCATCTTACCTAGATGGCGCCACCATAGTGGCGGAGGCTCCAGTCGTCTCCCCCTGCGTTTTCCTTATAGGGTATTTTCCACGGACCGATACCAAGCGCTTGCGTGGCTCAGTGGTAGAGTATCCGGCTCCCACGCAGCGGGCGCGAGTTCGATCCAGGCGGGAATCGGGTACTTTTTTTTCGCGTTTCCGGCGATAGCGCTTACGCGGCGGACGCCGCCGGCGGCAGCATCGTCGCGACCCGAAACAGCTATTGGAATGAGCCAATAACAGCTTACGCTGTAAAAGAGAAACGTAAGATGCACAAAAAATGTCGCAGACTCACCCGAAAAGCGAAGCATCAATTGCGATAGCAAATTAGTAGAGAGCTATAGGGAGTAAGGTTAGTAGTTTTATCAGCTCTATAAACTAGGACATGCACCAGCAACGCGCAGAACTGCTGTCGACGCCTTCAGCGTCTTGCCCGCGTTCGCACCGAACGCTCGCGGCGTTGGTGACTGTTACCGGCGCCTCTGGGGGCGGCTCGGAGGTTTTCGACGAGATCAGAACGGGACACTGGTCAAGCAGCGTCGGAAGTCTTTACCAACTTCTCGCCTCGGAAAGTTTTTATATAATAACGCCGCATTTGGTGCCGCAGATATACGTGGCCTCCCATCCCTCCCTCCCGCCCCCCAAACTTTACGGGCGACGGATGAAGTCGCGTTTGCTCTCTCTCTCTCTCTCTCTCTCTCTATATATATATATATATATATGGTGATTGTATATGAGGAAAGAGACGCTTAATTCTACAGCCCTTCGGGGAGAATGGTGCAGAAAGCGTGTTTGCTCTCCACCGTGCGTTCGCTCTCCGTGAAAGCGCGCGGCCCTCGCGCGCTTTCACTCGCACATACAGCATACGGCGCGCAGCGACGATTTCATCGCCTGTGGAGTCTATACAGGACCTCACGGTGACGGCGACGCCGACGGCAGAAATCCGCTTGGAGTGTCCATATAATTGCTATCGCAATAAATGTGAATAATTAAATATACAATTGCAATCGGTATGAAGCTTGAACGAACAAAAATACAACTGCGGGTAAGCTACCTGGTAGGTCACTGGTGAATATTTTGGTGATTTATTTAAAACAGTTTCGATGTTATTTTGAAGTTCCTGACAACTTTTATTCTAAGTGGAAATTCATTGGACAATTTGCACCACAACACTGAACCAGTCTCTCCCGGTACACGTTGCATATGGGTAGGTCGTAGTTATCATTTGATGCTTGTTTCGTATTGTGAAGCGGCACCACGAACATGCTATAAGGATGTGCGTTATTGTAACGTAAAACGTTATCTACTGAAAGCATTGTCTTGTGTTTGCGCAGAGCAGTGACGGGTAGTGTACGTCGCTCCTGCTGAATTTCGTTCACTCCTGATCAATTTCGTTAGCAGGATAAATGACTGGTGTAAACGCGATTATACACACTGCTAGGTTTTCTAGTCCATCTAGTGCTGTTAAGGTATGTCACCACCTTCGAGAAAAATAGTTGCAATGTTAGTCACAAAGCTGCCGTTTTTAATCTTGAAAAGCCTATGCAATTGCAATTTTCGGGTCATTGAATTATAAAAACTATAAAACCATTTTTTATGTTATTCAAATTTTTCCGAAATATGAGTGTCGCGCCAACCATCGCAACTATGAAATGGTAGGTACGAAACAAAGTCTACTTGGGAGGTACGTAATAGAGACAATAAATTGTGCAACCAACCACCATAATAGACATACCTTGAAGCTAAAGTGCGTTATCATAAAAAATTTGAGAAATGTAACACGTATCGGGTTTTTTCCCGAAACCGTTGTCCATAGTATTAAAAGTCACCGCTCAGTTTTGGTTAGTCTGCTACGTTTCACACATTATTGTGTAAAGAAACAGCACGCAAAATGTCCTGCAGAAATATTTATTACAAACAGTTATCACTGCTCACGTAACTATAAAGTGCAAATTTAACGTTCTGAGAAAAATGGGTTTGAACACAAGCCAATCTCTAGGTATTGAAAGCCCTCTAATGAAAGTTTTTAACGGATTAGAAAACAGCAAGTGTTCCAAAATGTTTCCAAATGATTCTTGAACATACTAAAACTAAATATTATTGCGTGATATTCAAAGCAAGCGGTATCTGTAATGAAATGGCTCATGTTTCGATATAATTGAAAGTTCAGTTTCGATTTATGATGCGGGCGGGGTGGTTGGAAAAACATTCATTACTTTTCAGCGGCTTAAGATGGAAACTCAATTCGTTTTGCAAAATATTCTGGAATAACCAAAGAGTTTAGAATGGTCAATCGCACAAAACCGATATTTCATTCATAAAAACAGTTTTTGAAGGTGGTTTTAAGTACGAAATATAGGTTAGACCCCGTGACTCTGCGCAATGGGAAATGTGGCTGTTGCACAATGAAAAATATAATGTCCTTAGTAGACTGCTCGGAAAGTACGACCGCGCTTTATTTGAAATGAAAGAAGAAAAACAATTTTTTTACATTTCCTATTCCTAGTTCAGGTGTTCATCGATAGTGACACCTAGATATTGAAATGCGAGTATTCATTGAGTCAGACGATCACATAACAGCTGGTTAAGAGAAATCTTTCCTATATATTTTTATCTCCTGGAATGAAAAAAATCGATACTTGGCTTTTACGACATTTAACGTTAGATAATTTTGTGAGAACCAACTAGAGACATTACAATATTTTGCAATTGTGGAAGCAAATCACCTACAAATACTAGAGCTGTGTCTCCTGAACACATTAGTACATTAGAGATTTGCAATGGCTTGGATAGGTACTTTATATAAATTGAAAATAAAATTTGTCCTAACACTGATCCTTGATGCACCCCATAGGTTACACGGTTATACGAGGAGTGTAAGCTTTCAAAAGACAGTGCCTGCTTCCGAGCTAGTAAAGAATTAAAGTGTTGCCAACAATGCCACAGGCTTCAAGTTTCCATAATAATGTGCACTGGCTAACAGTATCGAAGGCTTTTTTGATATATAATAAAACAACTATTTTAACTGTTATGAAGAGCGGTGTTAATGTTTTGAGCGAGGGTTACCACGGAGATATAGGACAACTTGTTCGCTACAAAGCCATGTTGGTCAAGTATTATTACGCTAATTTCACTTAAAAGTTCTTTAATTGGTGTCAACTTATTTTTCGATAACTGTGTTATTGACTCTGAGTACAAATTGGCCTGTAACTGCTCGCGTAGTTTCGATCCCCGGACTTGTAAATGCGCAATACTATATATTTATTACATCAGGGTACGATTTAGATTTTACCGCGTGGTTGAAGATGTGACATAACGCAGTGGAGAGTACATCAGTGTTCTGCATCAGCACAGTCGCGCTTATATTATCAACTCCAGCAGCCTTATTTTCAAAAATCCCGATTACTACTGATGTGATGGCACCTTTCCTAATGGCATAAAAAATAAAATCACTTTTAACCATTCTTTTGAAACTGGAGATCGACTGATTGCATCGATGCTGGATGGCAAGGGTTTGGCCTAAACTGGAAAGGTAGTCGTTGAAACTATTTGCAACTGCTGTAGAACCGTCTTCTACTAGTACTAGCTGATTTGCCTCCAGACCTATTAGATGTCACCACATCCATACCTATTTATTATCTCCAGCATGGCGCGGGAGAAGGGTTGTGCAATAGTTTCTTTTAGCGTTTCTCATCATTGAGACGCACCTATTGCTGTAGTACTTATATTGGGGATGGCAATATTCATTTGTCTTATAGTTCAGTCATCTGTGGTGATATATGTGTTTATCCCTTAGAACTTCAAGTGCAGTAATAGTTATCCAATGGCATATCGCATACAATTGTGTCACTGGGAAAACATTTGGATTCCTCAATCGCATGAGTAATACCGTTTACAAAATTTTCACATTCTATCTGTACATCATTGGCTGATACATTTCAAAATTATTTGATCGCAGTTAAGAAAGCACAAGCCTACAGTTCACGCGAGTAGTTCGCTTAAAAGAATTGCGACCGATGAGTCAGTTATCTCTTCGGAAAAACCGAGAAAGTCGGGCAATGATCTGCAATCGCAATATCATAAACTAGAGCGGACACATCTTTGTCATTTTCACAAAGTATGTATTCAATGAATGATGATAATCTGTCAGTTATACGGGTAGGATCACTGATTACATTATTTATGTTAAAAGATTCCAGTAGAAAGAGGTAGTCGAAGCAGCTGTCTTTCACGAGGTCAATAATAAATTACTACATGGTAGAAAGACCACATCATCATATCCCCAACCCCGTGCAATATGCTTCCCCAGCGCAACGTGGAAAGAAGGAAGGCCAGGGCCGTGGCGCTGCTACGCCGGGCGACAGAACTAGAGCACTGCACGGGCTCGGGCTTACCCGAAAGCCCGGGCCCGGCCCGGCCCGTGGGCCGGGCCGGGCCGGGTAGAGGAGTTTTTTCACGGGCTCGGGCCGGGCTCGGGCACGGCGTGTGCTTTTTGACTCGGGCCCGGGCCGGGCTCGGGCTTTCTCCGAGTTATTCTCGGGCTTCTCAACTCTGAAAAACATGTATTTTTCGGTCTCGGGCCGGGTTCGGGCCGGTTTCGAGTCGGGCTCGGGCCGGGCTCGGGCTTAAGGTAAAGGGGTGGCGGGCCGGGCCGGGCGGGTAACGTAGATTTTTTCCGGGCCCGGGCCGGGCCCGGGTCTCGCCATAAAAGTTTTGATCGGGCTCGGGCGGGCCGCCCAATGTGAAAACGGGCCTGGGCAGGGCCCGGGCCGCAAAAATCGGCCCGTGCAGTGCTCTAGACAGAACTCCCTGGCGGCAGCGGCTTCGTTGACGCGGCCCAATATGGCAACAGCAAATATTTCACAGTATACAGTGTCTATCAACCACAGGGGTTCGGCCCTTTCAAAACTAATAAAAAGGGCAATCGCCAATCTCTGCCTTAAAAACGCCCTGGAAAAATCTTGCCCACACATGATGAGCCGAAGTTTGGGCCAGCAAACTGCGCGCCTTTTAGAAGCAGGTTACCCGAGGCACCTGTTAGTGTCCGTAGCGGAGAAGCAACTTAAGAATATCAGGGCATATGGCTCCCCCGTGGCCCCCACCTCCCACCAGATGGAGAAAGAAAAAAGAAAGTTCACCGTAATCCCATACATTCATAAAGTGTCACACAACATTAAGAAGATCGGCCAAAAAGCTAACGTTCGAGTCGTGTTTTCCGCGCAGAATAAGCTTGGAAAATTTTGCAAAATCACTAACCCGAACAATAAAGAAAAGAAAGCATGTGGCAAGAATCACCAGTATAAATTGGTGAAATGCAGTGTCGGCGTAGTATATAAGATACCTTTATCATGTAAGCGTTTTTATGTCGGACAAACGGGCCGTTGCATCAACGACCGGCTCCGAGAGCATACAAACAACGTAAATAACAGGACGGGCGGGGGGGGGGGGGGGTGGCACTTCATTGTGTTGAATGCGGGTGTAGACCAAGGTTCGAAGAGGGCTTGATCATTGAAAAGTCGATCAATGAGAAGACAGGCCCCATTATTGAGGCCCACTGCATCACAACTTTGAAATATAAGTGTATTAGCATGGCCTCTATCACCTTATCAGCTAAGGAAATAGCGTATTTGAATAGCACATCACGCGCATGTTGATTTTTTGTGTGTCGATATGGTTCTGCTCTTGGTGTCATGCGCTGTACTGCCTCTGGCATGGTATAAATAAGGTCACGGTCTTCGCGCAATAAATTGTTGATCGTTTGCGCTTCGTGTGTGTTATACGTGTTCTCTCTTTTGTCCATGTTGTTTGCGCGCAATGATACACTGTCGTATCCCAGCCATGCTTTATTACACAATCTTTATCCCGACACTTATGCCAGTAGTTCTTGCAGGCACTGCAATGACTTCGCTAGCCTAGACCATATGCTCTGGCGTTGCCCCTCGTTGCGAGGCACGGAACAAATCAATTATGACAAGTGGCTCTCCGTTATCAAGAACCCCGATGCCGGTGCGCAACTATGGGCTGTCCAGAGGGCCCACGATGCGGCAGTCGGGCATGGCCTGACTATCCCAACGTGGGAGCGGCCCACTTGCCGCTGAGTCGCGTACCTCAGGACTTTCATTAATGTTTTACATCCATCGATCCGTATGACACAAGAATACTTAGATGCTTTTTGAATAGCCATGATGTCCTGCTTTATTGTTATAAATTCGTTGAAAAACAACTACTGTGATGCCACACTTTAAGTTGATAAATAGTGATATTGCCAAGACTCGGGCGTCCGAGGCTACAATCAAACACCTGTAGTGGACATGCCCTGGTCTAAACCAGATACGACGGCGCGACCTGCAAACAGTGGGCCTTCATCCCACGCGACCACCGGACTATGACTCTTCGCTCTATTGACCATTTTCGTGGAGATTTTGTGGCCGCTGGCATGTTTGATTACGTGGTGACGCGTCCATTACTTGTCTCCACTGCCTCCGTTGCCTCCTTGTTTACAATGGAAGTGTATGACGCCGGCGCGGCTTAGAAAACGTCTGTTTTCGGAGATATCGTAGACGGTTACTAGATGGACGACACGAATCTTTCATCACAGCTTCAGAGAACATGCAAAAGCGCTTTCGGAGCTGATTAGGCTATGTCCAAACAGCGAAAGCAGCGTATATGGTGCTTGTTCTGAAGGCGGGTCTAAATATGTATTCCAAGCTATCCAAACATTGCGCTCATAAATTCAGTCAGGATTAGGAAGTTTTGCTCTGTGTTCTTTATTCGGCAAATATTTTGAAGCAGTGACTTGTCAGTTTCTGACTCAGTGAAGTTCCTCGGTGCGGCCACTATCTCATTATTTTCTGCCTAATCGCTCACGGGCGTGCTAAATTCCGATATACTTGTTCTTGCTGCTCACAAGGCTTGAAACGTAGCTGTTTTGTACATTGTAATACCTTGTAGCAAGTATATATTGCTACATGCATATTGCGTGTTTCTTCTGGACGATGCGCGCGGGCGCCCAGACGAAGAAGACGAACTGCTCTTGGCTCTCGAGCTGTCGGCTGATCTGGCCAGCGCTGCAGCTGTCTTTTCTAAATATACTTGTAAATAGTCTCCAGTATTAATCCTTCGTTCGCGTAACATTTTGGTGGAGCTTGCCGTTCCGCGTCCTCACCACGGAGCTCCGCAGCGGCCGCACCGTCCAGCTTTCTACCATGGCTTCCGGTGACGACACCTCGTCTGCTGCTACTACTGCAACTCCAACCACAGCGTACGTACGGTTGCCACTCCCCGCAATCCTGGCATATTCTCCGGCCAAGATAATGGCCACGTTGATGACTGGATCGGCATGTATGAGTTTTTTAGCCACAAAAACCAATGGGAAACTACCACAATGCTAGCCAATGTCCTCTTCTACTTGGGCGGAACACCTCGTGTCTGGTTCCGGACACACGAGGAGGAGATCTCTAGCTGCGACGCTTTCAAGGAGAAGCTCCGCGACCTCTTTGGAAACCCGACCGGACGGCAGCAGGCTGCAAGAGCTTGCTACCCGAGTACAGTCTTCCACTGAATCGTATGTCTCGTACATACAAGACGTGCTAGCTCTTTGCCGGAAAGTAGACGAGAACATGGTCCAAGTTGACAAGGTTGGCCACGTTCTCAAAGGAATCGCTGACGACGCGTTCAACTTGTTGATATTCAACAATGTGTCCACCATCGACGTCATTGTCAAGGAATGCCGCCGCTTTGAGCTCGCCAAAAGCCGCCGCGTCATTCCACAGTTCTCCCGGCTCCCTAACACCGCTGCGACGTCGTCCTGCGTCGACCTCACCGCTTCACCCCCCTCCAATGAGACCGTCACACGTATTGTTCGCCGCGAGCTCGAGGCTGCCAGTCCTGCCACGTTCCATCCACGCCCACTTGACCCCACCATTGACCAACCAGCCCCAGCGATATCCCTCATTCAGGAGGTTGTGTGGCAAGAATTTGCCAACCTCGGATTTCCTGCTGCCTGCTCCGTCTCCCGACCTGACGCCCGACTGGTGCCGACAGCTGCGCCTCACAGCGATCTGTATTCCCCTCCCAGATACCGCAACCCTACAGAGTGGAGAACTCCGGACGACAAGTCCATTTGGTTTCGTTGCCACCGCATTGGCCACGTCGCTCGCTATTACCGCACCTCCTGGACATCGCCGTATTCGAACTGCTTTTCCCCGTCTCCTCGCCCATATGCCGACCCTCGCCGCTACTCGCCTCGCAGTATGCCTTCTACCTCTCATGTATCCGTCGATGACAGTCGTCCCACTCGCTCGCCGTCACTGCAGCACCGTCGGTCCCCGTCAGCCCAGCCACGCCGGTATTCGTCGCCGACCAATAATGGACCCTCCCGGACGGAAAACTAGACCATGCAGCTCCTGGGGGTAGCGCTGCATTATATTCGCTGTGTCAAAATCCTCCATTGACGCTCCCAACGCACCAGAACTTACTTGATGTCCACGTCGATGGTGTCCCTTTTACGGCGTTAATAGATACTGGAGCCCAGGTGTCCATAATGAGTAATAACCTCCGTCGTCGACTGAAGAAGGTTCTCACGCCTGGTACTAGCCGAGCCGTACGCGTCGCCGATGGCAGCACTGTTGCCGTCACTGGAATGTGTACGTACTTCCCGGATAAGTATCGCCGACCGCCACGTTCCAGTTCTTTTCACAGTGCTGACCAATTGTCCCCATGACCTAATCCTTGGACTAGACTTTCTTACGGCGCATTCAGCTTTGATCAACTGTTCTACCGGTACCCTTTGCCTCGAACTTCCTCTACTCGCGCATATTCGTTCTGAACAGCCGAACAACTTTAGTACGACCGCTTCGTCCGCCTGCTGCCTAAACCTTGACTTTCGTCGATTTGCTTTCATCTTTCTCTGTGCTCGATGGTGATTGCGTCGTTTCACCTGTTCTTGATGTCCTTCTGATGCGCGATATCACTGTGCCCTACCCCGTCGTAACCATCTCCGATAACCGGACATGCCTCCCCGTCGTCAATTTTGGCCTAACAAAGCAAGTTATACCCCAAGGAATATCGGTTGCAACGCTGCGTGCTATAGCAGATGACCACGACACGGCGTTTTCAGTGGACGGCAGCTCCGATTCTTCACCATTTCCGCAGGATGCTATTTGCCTTGACGCAACATTTAGTCCCATGATTGCTGCGCACCTATTGCCTGAACAAGCAGCAGCTCTGTGTCGCCTTTTGGTTTCTTACCAAGACATCTTCGACCTCAACAACCGACAATTGGGCCAGACTTCAATTGTTAAGCATAACATAAATACTGGTGATGCCAGTACTATTCATCGTCGGCCATATCGAGTTTTTGTTTAAGAGCGTTAAGTTATTCAAGAAGAAGTGCACAACATGCTTGCCAAAGGCATTGTTGAACCCTCGTCGAGCCCTTGGGCGTCGCCCGTTGTGCTTCTTAAAAAGAAAGATGGCACGTGGCGCTCCTGCGTCGATTATCGTCATCTAAACCGAATTACCATAAAGACGTCTACCCTTTGCCTCACATTGACGACGGCCTCGATTTCCTCCACGGTGCCAACTACTTCTCATCAATAGACCTCCGGTCTGGTTATTCGCAAATTTTTGTGGATGAAAGGGACCCAGAGAAGACCGCGTTTGTCCCCCCTGATGATCTATATCAATTCAAAGTTATGCCGTTCGGTCTATGCAACGCCCCAGCCACATTCCAGCGTACTTTGGACTCTTTGCTTCAGGGGTTGAAATGGTCAACATGCCTTTGCTACCTAGACGATGTTCTCGTATTTTCGCCTACGTTTGAGACACACCTTAAGCGCCTATCAGCTGTTCTTCAAGTCTTCCGCGAGGCTGGGCGCCAACTAAATTCCTCGAAGTTTCACTTCGGTCGTCGGCAGATTACAGTGCTGGGCCACCTCGTCGACGCTTCCGGTATTCAACCAGACCCGGAGAAAATTTCTGCTGTCATGTGTGTTCCTGTACCTCAGTCTGTCAAAGACGTAAGAAGTTTTGTTGGACTCTGCTCCCACTTCCGACGGTTCGTTCAAGACTTCGCTGCAATTGCCCGACCACTTACTGATCATCTGAAGAAGGACATGCCGTTTACGTGTTGTCCCGCTCAAACGGCCGCGTTTGCTCACCTGACCAACATTCTCACCACGCCACCTATTCTGGCCCACTTTGACCCGTCCTCCCCTACAGAGGTCCGTACCGATGACAGTGGTCACGGTATCGGAGCCGTCTTAGCCCAACGCCAACAGGGACGCGATCGTGTTATCGCCTACGCTAGCCGCCTCCTCACAGCAGCGGAGCGCAACTATTCGATTAGAAACCGTGAATGCCTGGCTTTCGTCTGGGCGGTTTCTAAATTCCGCCCGTACTTGTATGGCACGCATTTCTCTGTAATCACGCACCACCACGCACTCTGCTGGCTTTCCTCCCTAAAGGATCCTACCGGCCGGCTTGGTCGCTGGGCTCTCCGGCTACAAGAATATTCCTATGCGGTAGTCAACAAGTCGGGCCACCTACATCAAGTCGCAGACTGCTTATCACGCTATCCAGTGGACGAACCACCCACTGACCCTGACACCAATGCCGACGCTTGCGTTTTCTTGGTTTCTCAGCTGCCACAAGTCCCCGACGAGCAACGTCGTGATGCCACCTTGCGCGCCATCATTGATCGTTTGGAAGCTTTGCCTTCTGATTCGTCCCTTCATTTGCTTTTTCTTCGGGATGGTGCATTATACCGCCACAACGTCCGCCCCAACGGACCTGCCCTACTCCTCGTCATTCCTCGGCACCTCCGGTCAGCTGTTCTCCAAGAACTTCACGACTTACCAACGGCAGGTCACCTCAGCCTCTCCCGCCACCTACGACCGGATTCGCCGACGCTTCTTTCGGCCAGGCCTTGCCCGCTTCGTCCGGAAATACGTACCGGCGTGTGATAAATGCCAGCGCCGAAAAACATCATCGACGCTCCCTGCCGGGTGCCTCAATCGCTCGACATTCCTTCGGAGCCGTTCTTTCGCGTTGGATTGGACTTACTTGGCCCTTTCCCTCTGTCAACGTCTGGCAGCAAGCGGTTCGCTGTGGCGACAGATTACGCCACGGGCTACGCCATCATCAAAGCGCTTCCGACAAGCTGGGCCACAGATGTCGCCGATTTTCCTTTACGCGACATGATTCTGCAGCATGGAGCTCCACGCCAACAGCTCACTGACCGTGGTCGGACGTTCCTTTCTAAAGTCATCGCCGACATCCTGCAGTCCAGCTCAACCAGGCACAAGCTGACTACGTCTTACCATCCACAGACTAATGGTCTCACGGAGCGTCTCAATCGAACCCTGACAGACATGCTTGCAAAGTACGTCTCGTATGACCATACTGATTGGGACATTGTCCTACCGTATGTCACATTTGCATATAACTCCTCGCGTCACGATACTGCCGGCTATTCCCCGTTCTTTCTGTTGTTTGGCCGTGAACCCACATTGCCCCAGACACATCCCTTCCATCCGCCCCAGCAGAGACCAGCGAATATGCACTTGACGCCATCACCAGGGCAGCCCAAGCTCGCGAAATTGTCCGCGCTCGCCTCCTGACCTCCCAAGAGAACCAACGGCGTTTGTACCATCGAGATCACAGAGACGTTCACTTTTCGCCTGGATCCCTGGTACTCCTATGGTCACCGACTCGTCACGTTGGCCTGTCTGAAAAACTCCTGTTTCGGTACACATGCCCATATCGAGTGCTGGGTGCCGTGACTCCAGTTGCGTATGAAATCGCCCCAGTCAGTACCAGTACCTCGTCTGCACCGCCTTCCACTGACGTTGTGCATGTAGCACGCCTAAAACCGTATTACCCTCCTGTTCCCACTGATATTTAGACGCACCGGGACGGTGCTTCTGCCGCCAGAGATAATGCTACATGCATATTGCGTGTTTCTTCTGGACGATGCGCGCGGGTGCCCAGACGAAGAAGACGAACTGCTCTTGGCTCTCGAGCTGTCGGCTGATCTGGCCAGCGCTGCAGCTATCGTGCGTAAATATACTTGTAAATAGTCTCCAGTACTTAATCCTTCGTTGGCGTAAGAATATTACAGCTATTAACTCGCTTTCTGTTGTGGACCGTCACGAAACATTGAGCTTTGACCATTCGTGAGCCATCGGTGTATAGTCCGTCATTTATTGTGCGTATACAGTGCGCATATATTCAAATTTGCGCCCATTCACTTATTCTTGCTATGTCGGCGATAGAGTGGGCGTAAGTTTTTGTGCCATTTGGGACAGATGTGTAGGGAGGGGGTTGTGTTCTGCTCCATCGTCTGTTGCTCACAGCGCGGCCGCGCGGGCGCCGTATCTTCAAAGCAATCTGCAATGTGGGCGAAGTGCGCACCCGCGGGCCTCATCTTCCAAGGCTATCTGCGATGGGGACAAAGTGGAGGCGCCGAGTGCCCGTAGCTTCGTATGTGCTGTGCTTTCGACGTTTAGTTCGCGTTGAAGCGAGACGAGAGACAGTGCAAAGGTCAATTTGCCTGCTGCTGCTGCTGGCGCGCTTTTCACTTCGGCGTTTTCACAGCGAGTTTCCATCGTCATCGAGCGAGATGTGTTCATGTTTACCTTTGCGCGCGTGACACCGTGCTTGTCTATTTAGTTAGTAAGCGGATGTTTTCAACTTCATACGGCCCATTAAACTACTATCTTTGCTTGGTATAGCTCGATAATAATTTGCCATCGCAATCGATGCGTCGCCTCCCGGGCGAATGCGACCTTTTATTAAAGACAGCTACACTAATAGCGGCGCGCACACAAGCGCTAACGCGGCCACGTGGTCGCCCGGGTGACCTGCGTCACGTAATGAAGACGTCAGATCTGGCCAAAAAAGCGGTATACCGCACACTTTTTAACAATCCTAAGTTTGAAAACCGCCGCCAACCCCATTTTTTCATATGAATCCACGAGCTGGCACCTAGGCGGATTGACGCAAAGGAGGAGCGCCGTCGGCCTACCTCACTGGCCTCCTCGAAGGGCTCAACTCCAGTCGGGTGCAGCTTCCATCAGGCTTGCCGCGCTAGCCTCGCAACCGAGCCCAACACTAAAGCCCCTATATATAAAAAGTAGCGCCACGCTTTGAAGAATGCCGCCGCCTCCTCGCACACCCTGTCCGAAGCCGGCGCAGCGTCGGTATTGGCCTAATGGCATCACGTTGACCGTCGCGTCGCCTGGCGCTGGCTGCGTTTGTTTATGATCACGATCCATCGCCATTTTCGCCCGAGAAGCGTCTACCGACTGGCGAGGAGCACGACGATAGCGGCGAACACAGTCGGCGATCATCGAATCTGATCAGCGGCGAAAGATAAACAAGTGCACGTGGTTCAAGCGGTGTAGGCGGCGCAACGGTCGAAAAAGGAGCGCGAAAGAGAGGATAAACCAGGATGAGGGTAGGCGGAGGAGGAGAGTGTCGCTACTTTTTATATATAGGGGCTTTACCCAACACTACTCAGGGGGGAACACGGCATAAAAGAAGGTCGGCTGGCGCAACAAAAGAGAGATAGCGTGGGCTCAGCCGGCCGGGAGGGAGGAGGGGCCATGCCCTCAAAAAGACGACGATGATCAAGCCAATGCTGATGATAGTTTTAAATGCGAAGAATTTCTTGCCGGCGGATGTATCCGTTGTCCCGCGTCCCACACCCCCAAAGTGCATGCGCGTCCCCTCCCCCTCTCTCTCTTTTATCCTATGCTCCCCCCTTCCTCTAGGAATCCTGTACGGAGCGGCGCCCGCGTGCCACACCACCACAGCGCATGCGCGTCCCCTCCCCCTCTCTCTTCTCCTACGCTCCCCCTTTCACTCCTCTGGGAATCCGGAGCGGCGCGCTCGACAGGTGGTGCGACAGCTGCATACTCCACTGGAGTCGCCACGGTAGTTCCGCGGTATGAAAATGACGGAGCGCGCGCGCCTCCTTCTCTCTCCTTTGCAGCGCCGCGATGAGCGCTCGGACCGCTGCCGCGAAATCATCTCCCGCTCAAGCTAACCATCTCCCCGCTGCTTCGCATCCACACATGGTTCCCTTTAGCGGGAGATAGAGTAATTTTTTTCTACACACGGACACGATCCTGGGGGACCTTAGCCCTTAACAACATCGCTGTAAAAACACCTCACCGAAGCGGCTATAATGCTTTCGCATTCCCACATGTAGGCAGTATTAAGTGTATCTGGCGAATTTTAAAGCTTTACTGGCCTAGTCGAGCGGATTTCGCCATGCGTGACAGTTTGACGCTAATTGATGTGATACCACGTGACTTGCCGCAGCTGCAGCAGCGCGCCGCCGCCACCGCTGCACCGAGCGCCGCCTCGCCAGTTGTGTACTCGTGACTAACCACGTGACTCACCGCTCATTGGAAAAGGAGACGGCGCCACTCTCTCTGACACCTCACAGTTTTTCGCTATAGCCGGCACAGTGCTTCAGTTCAGCCGTTGGGCGATGGAAGGAGGGAGAGAGGACGCTGGTCCATCTGTGCCGAAGTTGTCTGCGCGGTCCCAGTGGCGAAAGCGGCAAGCTGCCTCGGACCATGCTGCAGATGTCGATCGGCTTGCTAATGAGTTAAAACGGAAACGTGAGTACGAGCGAGGAAAGTGGAAGGCTGAAACGATTGAAGAACGGGAACTTTGGCGAGCTAAGCGCATGGAGAAGGATGCAGAATGACGACAGCGACGAGCTTTAGAGGCCGCAATGGACGCCTCGCCGGTAGTGAGTGCTCGCAGTACGGAACGTTCCACTATTTATTTATTTATTTATTTATTTATTTATTTATTTATTTATTTATTTAGAATACATCACAGGGCTTCCGAAGAAGCATTGAGTGAGGGGGGCCACAGAGCAATAAACATAGTTACGTAAGCAGACAACAAATAAACAAAGCACAGGAGTGTCATCAATGTGCTATACAGACTTATTGAGTAAGCAATACAAGATAAGTGGAATGATTATACAATGTTAAAATATCTGTTTAGTTCTTCACGAAAATGGTTACGGTCAGTGATCGCGACGATGGCTTCAGGAAGATCATTCCAAAGGTAAATGGCGCGTGGTACGTAGTGCAGATGAATTAAAAGCTTGAGTCCTTCCAGAAATACGTTTGATGCTCATGTAGGTCTGTCGCTGTGCGCACCATCAGCGTTCGTGGACTGCCTCGATTGCGTGAGACGTCTAATAAATCGTCATATCACACTCAGGTTGATATGTAGACGCCGCTAGGTGCGTGTGGGAGGGAGAATTGGTAAGCGACGGGACGTTAGTATATGAACATATTTATGCAGTAGACATAAAAGTGAAAGGGAGCGACGGGTATCCAACAACAGGAGGACCATTGCCGCCTCTAAATCTTGTCGATATCGTTTTTATGCATCCCTCTTCCTACGCTTACCTCCCCGAAGTTCCCATTCTTCAATCCTTTCAGCCTTCCGCTTACACTGAACACTTAGACATATTGTTCCATAGCCATAACCTGGCCTATGCCGAGCTAAGCCGCAGCCATTTTTTTAACATTCTTATGACCAAGGTAATGTAATAGTCATTATGTAAAAGTTAAAGGAATACCGGGATAAATGGCTAGCAAATGTGTCTAAATTTTTATTACTGTTACGTAGATTTCACTGTAGAATGTATGGGTAAACATGATCAGGTATTTTTTTATGTGTGCTATGCTGTAAGGCATTATAGAATGTTTCTTTAGCTGTCCGTTTTTTTAAACAACCTGTGCGAGGTCATCTATGCATGTGGCGTGCAACACACGGGACTCTTCTGTCTTACTCCTCCGGATTTTACCCTCCTGACACCCATGCGAACTCTTTTTTTTTCTTTCTTTGCCTTGATGGAATTTGATAAAAAAAAACTTACTTGCCAAGCAGAGGTGCTCATTACCACAAATCTGTTCATTGCCCTCAACACACAGATGACTATAGAGCTCAGCCTATGCTTCTTGGCCGCCTTAAGTATTTTATTTCTGGCTTCACTTTAATTGAACTGGGCAATGCCATTAGGTAGCGTTTTGTCCCTTGAAGGGACGCGATGGACGATGTTAATATCTGAATGGGAGATCAAATGTTCGTCACTTTAATGGAGCTCACAAAGTTGACGCTATCAAGGTCGTTGACTTAACGGTTCCTAATTGGAACGATGCTTTCAGCGGAGCCTGCTGGGCTCCCAAATTTTACCAGTCGTGCGATTCAAAAAAGCTCGTATATTTGAAAAATTCCGCTGCGACATAAAGGCGCAGGCCTTCCCAAAGGGTAGGGGAGCTAGTTAGAGTCCAGAGCCATTAAGGCACCTAATTTCTTTGGAAGCAGTGCTCCTGGTGCCTTGGAGTAGCTGTTTGAAATCATCAAATCTGTGTTGTTACTTCCTTGATGCTTTCTGCTCGAGAAAAGTTTTTGCTCTTTGTTTACTGCTTAGCGTAAGCACTTGTACCACCATAGGAATGCGGTGCGCGTTTTGGCAATTACGTTGAATAAATTGGCAAATCCTAGACATTTAGAAACGCGGGATAGACAGAACTCGCTCCGACTGCCTCACAATATATATTCTCGCTTTGAGCTCATTCGGACTCACACTCACCAAAATTTTACTCAGCCGTGCCCGCTCAAATTGAGACTCACACCCACATGATAGACAAGCTGAGACTCAGACTCATGGGGCGGTCTCCGTCTCAGTGACTCCTGTCATGAGTGAGTTGGCTGAGCTATGTCCAGGCTGAACTTAAGAATTGTAGATATGTAGGAACCGTCCGTTTCAAATCTAGGAGCAAAGCGCTTTAGGTCCCTTGTGTGCCCGACCGCGGCAGGTACAAAGCGCCCAATGCAATTTTGATTCGAATTTATTCCAGAGACAATAAGTAACACTATGGCCGCCTGTAAAGCTGTTTGTCGCGCCGGGAGAGTTGCTAAATAGACCGGAAGACGCGGCGTGCGTACCCAGCAGTGAGTACGACCGCAGAAGTCGGCAGCAATCAAGCACCAGGTGCTGAACGCTGTGCGAGCGAGACCAGTCAATTGCATCTGTGCTGTATATTTTGTATTGTGTGCCTTGATCTAAGGATTTAGCGTATATAGAACTTGTTTTACGAAATGACTGCTAGTGCATCTTTCTCAGCATCTTGCACTTCCGCCACCAATACCCGCCACCTACAGCATCGGCAGGCAGCTGAACAGAACTCAAAATCTCTAAGGGTAAGACGTGAGCTGAAAGACCTGCATTTTAATGTAGCATTATTAAAAATATTCAGTCAGTCAGCCAGCCAATATAATACGCGTACGTCCGTAATGGTTGTAATGCCATTGCCGAATAGTCCTAGTACGTGTGATCTCAGCAAGTAAACGTAGTTAGATGTGCGCCGCCGAAACACATTAAGGCAGCTACAAACTACAGTTAGGTCAATTCTGTGTGCTAATTAAAAATTGATTCTCTCGTCAAACGTTAGTAGAGTAGCTGCTAGTCAAAACAAACTGTCACAAAATGCACTAGCGTCAAGGTGTCAACCACAAAAATGCCGTGAAAAGATATTTCCGCGGAGAGGTCGATAAAGCTGGAGATATTGATTAGTTATTTCAGGGACCGAGTTACCAATGTTTACATCTGTTCTGTCGACTACGATTGTCGCAGCTCGCGTGAGTGCTGGTTGCTGCTTGTGCAGCTGTGATGGGTCCTGCCGACAGCCACTACCCGTCGGCGTAAACGTCGGTAAATTGGATCCAAATTGCTTCATCGCTCGCAGCAATACAAGTCGTTTTTTGGAACGACGTGAAAGGTTTAGCGGGGACTCGCCGGTAATAACTGCCAAAGAAAGCCTTGCGAGCAAAACAAACAAAGAAAAAACAAAAAAAAGGATAAGCGACCATGCATCACGGCACATTGAGAGAAAACGGTGGCAGTAATGAATGTGCACCAGAGGGACATGATGACATACCGCGAGTAAAGAGAGAATAGCTTCAATACGGAACAGAAAGCTGGGCGTGCCTGAAGCAAAACTGAAGAGTATGCTAACTTTGTGAACTGGTGTCTGTCTTCAAATTGCCATCTTTTTTTCTTGCACGCAGTTAACCGCCTTCATATTTCTGACATCTTTAAATATTCGTATTCTATCTCACAATACCATATCCTGATCTCCAGGTAAGTTTTCTTAGAAGCGGTGGCACCTGGATCAGTCTAAAAAAATGAAGTCTTGAACTTTTTGACTTTCTTTTGAGTATCACGAATCGATTTCCATTTTAGCATCGTGTTAGTTTTAATGGGGCGTCCAGTTTCTATGTCACGAAATGTCCTTTACCTTCTCTTGCCGTACTTCCCAGAACTGATTTTCTTGTGTACACTTTTCCCCTTGGCGCCCGCGCTGCTGGCTCACGCTTCATTGCACACCGATTAAGGTTTTGCGTGCACTGTGGGAGACAGCTGGTCAGTAATGAAAAATAAACTTTAAACATTTACGATATGTGCTCCATCAGCGTTGGCCCCATTCACATGCTCAACAGTTTTTTTTTTTTTTTTGCACAGGAGGTAACCTTCGGGCCACGGAGAGTGAATTCTCAAGAGCAATTGATAGCTGTATAAAAGTATTATGACATGTAAAAAAAATATGTGGGCATCCATCATGATTTGTCAGTTGCCAAAACAGATTATGTTGATAAAGGATCACACAGTCAGTGCTTGCGCCATAAGTTATTGCTGAAGAGAGACAGCCCAACGAGCATGTTAGAATAACTTAACTGAAGGCTCCTAATTAGTGCTCAAATCATCCCGGCACTAAATAAGTGTTTCGACAAGTCATTTCAAGGAGTCCGATAAGGTTTGAAGAAAATAGAAATACTTATCCATTTTTTTAGGATGCCTCGATGAGATTTTTTATACGAGGTGTTCCTGAGGCGGCTATGCCAAAACGCCATTATCTTTACGCACTCGTACTTTTTTTTCGTGTCAGTTTACAAAGTAGACGTGGAAAACGCTACGCGCGCTGTGCCTCGAAGCCAGTCCCTCGCTAGCGTTTGTCACCGTCGTTGAATGTATTGCGCCCTGCATGCAAGTGAGCCCACTATCGCCCATGTTGCTGCCAGCGCTGAAGCCAGGAAAGAGGGAGCCGTTGACGAAGACTCAGCGTGACAGCGATGGACCCCGGCAATTCGCCAAAGGCAGCGAGCAAACCACGCCCGCTATCGATTTCTCCCGGGCCTGAAGGTACCGTTTTTTCCGACGTACTGTTCCTCCACAAAACATTCCTCGTTGAATTTTGTTTTGTTCTGGGAGAAAAAAGTATGTGGGATTAAAAAGCCAAGTAAGTGCATAAAACGACTAGCACGCTGATCATTTCGGTAAATTATGCGACATTATTTTTCTTTAGGCCCACGAGCCTAAAATCGTCTCATGAGTGCTCTACTTCGCTACTGATTCGGGTTTATGGCACAAAAAATACCCGTAATTAGAAGCGTGGTATTCAGCTATGCACACACCTTTTATCCGTCAAGCCCATTTCAGTTATGGTGAATTAGGGAGGGGTTGTGAGTTGCGGCGGCCACCGTATTCCTCTAGTAACAAATCCGCTTTAGTGTCCGACAATCCGTGTCATAACTGTAATAATGTTTGTACTGGTGTACCTGCAGGGCATGACTCTGTATACAATATATATATATATATATATATATATATATATATATATATATATATATATATATGTGTGTGTGTGTGTGTGTGTGTACCCGCAGGGCATGGCTCTGTATACAATATATATATATATATATATATATATATATATATAGCGACGATTCCACTGGAGGAATTTGTTATGCATTTTTAAGTAAGCCATATATAAAAAAGCCGGCAGATCCCACGTCCTGTGGAAATCGATGTTATGCGAAGCAGTGGGTGGGGAGCCTACCAAGTTAACGAAACGACTATGAGAGCACGAAGACGTAGGCGGCTCTTTCATGACCTACATGACACGCATGCCATGCCATTCATGTCATGAGTCCTGAGGATTTCCTTTAGCTACACCAAAGAGACCTTAAGGCTAAAGTCTTAGTCATCCTTATGACTATTGATTCGGCCATCAACATTTAGCATTTTCATTCACTTAGTACAACATATGAACCCGTTTCAGTGGTTTTTGAGTGTGAATCTTTTTTCGCTGAGTCATTTTAATTTTTGCTGAGTCGTGCTCATGACTATGATATCTACCATCGTCCTTTAGTGTTTCCTTCACTTAGTGTGCACGTCCGAACCCATTCCAGTGGTTTTTGAGTGTAAATCTTTTTTCGATGAGTCATTGTCATTTTTGTGAGTCATGCTCATGACTATGACTTCTACCAGCGTCCTTTAGTGTTTCTCTCACTTAGTACCGACGTCCGAACCCATTTCAATGGTTTTTGAGTGTCAATATTTTTCGCTGGGTCATTGTCATTACCTACTTGACACGCATGTCATGACATTTATGTCATGGCCTATCACTTATGTTCGTCATACACTCCTGTCATACTATGCCAATTTTTGCTCATGCCAAGTTAACGAAACGACCATGAGAGCACCAAAACGTAGGCGGCTGTTTCATGACCTACGTGACACGCACATCCTGACATTCATGTCATGACATATCATTTATGTTCGTCATATACTCTTGTCACAGTATGCCATTTTTGGTACATACCAAATTAACGAAACGGCCATGAGAGCACAAAGACGTAGGCAGCTAGATTGATAGATAGATCGATCGATTGAGAGATAGATCATCATCATCATCACCCTATAATTTATGTACACTGCAGGACGAAGTCCTCTCCCTGCGATCTCCAATTACCCCTCTCTTGTGCCAGCCTATTCCAACTTGCGGCTGCAAATTTCTTAACTTCATCATCCCATCTGGTTTTCTGCCGACCTCGACTGCGCTTCCCTTCTCTTGGTATCCATTCTGTAACCCTAATGGGCCACCGGTTATCCATCCTGCGCATTACATGGCCTGCCCAGCTCCATTTCTTCCGCCTAATCTCAACTAGAATATCGGCTATCCCCGTTTGTTCTCTGATCCATACCGCTCTCTTCCTGCCTCTTAACGCTAGTCCTAAGATTTTTCGTTCCATCGCTCTTTGTGCGGTCCTGAACTTGTTCTCGAGCTTCTTTGTTAACCTCCAACTTTCTGCCCTATATGTTAGCACCGTTAGAATGCAATGATTGTACACTTTTCTTTTCAACGACAGTGGTAAGCTCCCAGTCAGGATTTGGCAATGCTTGCCGTATGCACTCCCACCCAATTTTATTCTTCCGTAAATTTCTTTCTCGTGATCAGGGTCCCCTGTGAGTAATTGGCCTAGATAAACGTACTCCTTTACAGACTATAAAGGCTGACTGGCGATATTGAATTCTTGTTTCCTTGCCAGGCTATTGGACATTATTTTTGTCTTCTGCATAATAATCTTCCACCTTACTCTTACACTTTCTCGGTTAAGGTCATCAATCAGTTGCTGTAATTCGTCCACGTTATTGCTGAATAGGTTAATATAATCTGCAAATCGGAAGTTGCTGAGTTATTCGCCATTGATCCTCACTCCTAAGTCTTCCCAGTCTAAGAGCTTGAATACATCTTCTAAGCATGCAGTGAATAGCATTGGAGAGATTGTGTCTCCTTGCCTGACCCCTTTCTTGATAGGCAACTTTCTACTTTTCTTGCGGAGAACTAAGGTAGCTGTACATCCTTGTAGATGTTTGCTAAGACATTCACGTATGCCTCCCATACTCCTTGATTACGCAATGCCTCTATGACTGCTGGTATCTCTACTGAATCAAATGCCTTTTCATAATCTATGAAAGCCATATAGAGAGGTTGACTGTACTCCGCAGATTTCTCGATTACCTGATTGATGACATGGATATGATCCATCGTAGAATATCCCTTCCTGAAGCCAGCCTGTTCTCCTCGTTGGCTGAAATCAAGTGTTGCCCTGATTATTTTGGAAATTATCTTGGTGAATATTTTATACAATACTGAAAGCAAGATAGTGTCAAAGTCGCAAATGTTCGCCAAGAAATGCTTCGCATTTAAAAGGTGTTTTGACTACGGAGAATGGTTGCACACACCTATTGCATAGTGCGTTCTTACGAAAAGAGGCATCACAATCCAACCTGCTCGCCCCTGCAGCCTAAAGTAACCATCTCCTATTCAAGGAAGAGCTGACTGAGACAATACGTAAAAGATGTATAATATAATAGATGCGAATGACGTATTACTTCATTGGTATCCAAGAAATCTCCAATAAATAAAAAAACTTCCTCTGGAACTGTGCGCGATGAATAAGTTAAAAATATGTGACTTCAGTGAGGTAAGATTGCCGGGTTCTTTTTCTTAAATACATTAACAACACGAGCTACACGCCCGTGTGATGGAACATGCCGCTCAAAAGAGACAGGCAGACAGACAGGCAAAAAATATATATGAGAGGAAAGCTAGTTGGCATACAGACTAAAGACGGCGTTTGGATTTCGTTGGCCAAGCGCGATTTTAGATCAACTTTTTTTAATTAGAGATTTTGCTTCTGCTGACGTAACAGTTGGTTGCTTATGCAACTGTAGTTCAGTAACTTACCTACACAATATACGGATGACAACAAGTGAAAACGCTTAGTATAGCCGTGTGTTTACAGGAACGGCAGCAACAGGTGGACAAAATCAATCATTAACAGGAGCCTGTCTCTTTAGGGCACATTTTATTGTACAGATATTAGTGACTTTCAAAACACTTCTAAACACAAATTTTGCGCAACCTGCGTGAAAATCTCGATACTGCAACATTCGATACGTCGTTGTACGTGGGCTTGGTGGCTGTGCTTCAGCGCAGACCACTAATCCGCTGCACTTCGCCAGGCAGGTACACGGTTTCATCACCGGACTTCTTTTGCCCGCAATTATGGCCTTCCCCCAAGCCACAGCCATCCCAGCAACCAGTCCCAGCACGCCCGGCGCGAGCCCTTTGCCTGCTTCTGCCACGACCGATTCACCGTGGCCAACAGTGCTGCCGCCACCCTCTTTGGATCCGAATTCACCATGGAAAGCGCCATCGTCAACAACATCGTCTCCCACGTCAGCTATAAAACCACCCCTGTCTTCTCCCGCGCTCTGTGGGCTTGGTGGCTGTGCTTCACCGCAGACCACTAATCCGCTGCATTTCGCCATGCAGGTTAGTGGAACGTATCATTCTTTCGGGTAAAAATCCAGCAACTATTTTCTAGTACAGCTACCAAGCCCACAGTGCTGCGCTACAATTGTTGTCTAATGTGTTCATGCAATGCAGTCATTGTTGCTTTTGTCCGGTGATATAGAAACCAACGCTGGCGCACCCGATATTGATGACTTAATGATTGAGTTAGAAAAGCTATACTGCTGGCCAGTCAAGACTAATTACTGAAGTACTAGACCTAAAAAGCAAGCTACTGACAACAGACAAAATCTTATCGGACCTAAGTAAATGCATGACTGATTTAGAAGGACATTATAAAGCAATTTCATCCCTACGAACCGACCTAGATACCATAAGAACAGATACCTCTAAAATGGCAGGCCAGATCGCTCACCTTGCTACACAGATATATGATGCCGAGAACAGGTCACGTCGTAATAATCTAATATTTTATAGCATCCCCGATCCTAACTCAAAAGATTTGCAGAATCTGAAAAAAAAAGTCATCCGCCACTGAAACGAACACTTGAACTTTGTCGTTGATCCCAATCACATTGACCGTGCGCACCGCCTTGGACGCCATACAGAAGGCCGTGCTCGGCCACTCATCGTAAAATTTAATCCATTCAAAACTAAAGAATCTCTCTTTTCTAATGGCCCAAAATTTAAGGGAAGCAATTTCAACGTCGGTGAAGATTTTTCTCAGCCCATCAGATTAGCTCGCCAACACCTTATCGCTTTCGTCAAATCGAAATCCGCGCCCTTTTCTCTGCGCATAAAACATTGAAACGATTAGAAAACAAGAAAAAAAAATGTCGCCGTTTCGCCCGAAAGGCGAAGCATCGATTGAGATAGGAAATTAGTAGAGAGCAAGTCGGAGTAGAGATAGTGGTTTTATCGGCTACATAAACTTGGACACATTCGCTTACTAAGTGAATAAACAATCGTGGTGTAAGCGCGCACAAGCAAACATGAATAGATCACACTGAATGACCGCAGACAACGACTGCCAAAACGCTACCAGCAAGCGCAGGTTCGCGCTGTCAATCGCCTCAACGGAAACAGAGCGGTGAATGCACAGCGCATACAAAGGTCAGAGCCGTGTGGAGATAAGAGACGGTGCGGGCGACCGGCACCGCCGGGCAAAGTGCAGAGAAGTCCGTGGCAGAGGAGAAGCTACCCCCCCCCTCCCTCCCACGCTGCCTTCCCGCTTTAAGGCGTTCGCTTGGGAGATTGATTGGCAATATACGCCTTTGGTGGCGGAGCACAGCGCCGCCCCCTCCCTCCCTCCCATACCCCCCCCCCCCCCGGCCTCTCGCGCGACGGTGGCGTTTGCTTTCCGCCGTGCGTTCGCTCTCCGTGATAGCGCGCGGGGGAGTTCGCCCTCCGTGACAGCGCGCGTCCCCCGCGCGCTTTCGCTCGCGCATACGGCGCGCGGCGACGATTTTATCGCCCTTGGAATCTTTACGGAACCTCACGGCGACGACTGCGACATCGACGGCAGAAAACCGGTTGAAGTGTTCATATAATTGATATCGCAATAAAACGTCTCTTCCGCGCAGCTAAGTCCCATAACACCCCTGATGCATGGAATAAGTACAAAGCCGCGGAAACTGCTTATTTGGAAGCCATAAGTCAAACTAAACAATCATTCTTTTATTCTGATGTACTGAACATGCTTAAGAACAACCCCAAAAAGTTTTGGCAAGTCATAAATCCACAGGACACGCGCACAATTACTTTATCGAATAAGTCAGGCGATGCCCTAACCGACGCTGAATGTACCCACTTGTTTAACGCCGCCTTTTCATCAGTTTTTAATAAAGAAACTGAACTGTCATTTTCTATTCTCTAAGCGAACTTTGAATATACCATGGTACCAATTACATTTTTCCCATCCGGCATTTCATCCCTAATAGACAAGACCAAACTTTCATCATCAGCTGGTGCGGACAATATTACGTCAAAACTTCTGAAAAACACTAAACGCATTTGTGCAGCATATCTCTGTCTACTCTTTTCACAGTCAGTTTTAACAGGCATGCTGCCTTCAGATTGGAAACATGCCAAGGTCGTTCCGGTCCACAAATCGGGTAACAAGCGCTCCCCTATAAATTATCGCTCATCTGATTAACCGGTGTACCCTGCAAAATCCTTGAGCATATCATCTACACACATATCATGGACTTCCTTGATTCTAACCATTTTTGTTTCACCCTGCGCAGTATGGCTTCAGGAAAGGTATTTTCTGCGAAACGCAGCTAGCTATGTTTGTTCACGGCCTACATGTTAACATTGACTCAAACTTCCAGACTGACGCCATCTTCCTAGATTTCGTAAAAGCTTTTGACAAAGTTCCTCATGAGCGTCTACTACTGAAACTTGCCGCGTTACATCTTAATGCCGATATCTTAGCATGGATTAAAGAATTCTTAAGTAACCGTTCACAATCAGTCTATGTCAACAATAAAATATCTAACTCTATCCCCGCAACCTCACGCGTCCCTCAAGGGTCCGTCCTTGGTCCACTTCTATTTCTAATTTACATTAATGACTTTCCAATGCATGTATCTTCTAAAATCCGTATGCTTGCAGCAGATTGCGTAATTTATCGTAACTTTAACAGCGTTTCCGATAACACGTCTATTCAGAACGACCTCGGAAGTGTGCAAGAATGGTGCAATATTTGGGTAATGGAACTAAACCCTAATAAATCTAAAACTGTCTCCTTCCACCGCCGTAAAAATCCACTTGTTTTCTCGTACCAAATTGCTGGCGCCTACCTTGAATAGTTCCTTCCTATAAACATCTCGGAGTAACCCTTTGTCGTGATTTAACCTGGGCAACGCACCTTGCCAACATCATTTCATCGGCTAACAAAACGCTCCGTTTTTTAAAACGCCATTTGCGACATGCCCCTCAAAATGTAAAATTACTAGCCTATCACTCTCTTGTCAAGACGAAATTAGAATACGCATCCCCCGTTTGGAACCCGCATCAAGTAAATCTTATCAATCAACTTGAATCGCTTCAAAGTCGAGCTACAAGATTTGTTCATTCTAAGTGCTCTACGAAGTCAGCATATCGCACTGAAAACTAAATTCGTTTTATCAGTGCTTGCATCTCGTCGCCGCATTGCTAGTCTTTGTCTCTTTCACAAGTTTTTTTACAGCTCGCTCGGCAATCCACCATATATTCTCCCCCAGGCACGCATCTCCAGTCGCACCGGTCACCCGCAACAAGTTGTGCGCATGTGTACGCGCACCGTCACTTTTTCGTCTTCATTCTTTTTTCGTGCAGCAAGAGACTGGAACGGCCTTTCTAATGAAATCACAGTGATAAATTGTCCGTCCAGATTTTTGAACACCGTAACAAATTGCCTTGCAATGTGATAAAACATGGCTTTCAATTTTTTCTATGTACCCACCCCTTATGTAATACCCCTTCAATGGGGTCTTTAAGGTAATAAAATGAAAATGAAATGAAATAAAGGTATCTCGGGCGGTCAACCAGTGATTTGCTCTGGCAACTTCATCATGCGCATAGCTTGTGTGGCTCTCATTTCTTGTGAGCTAAGTTTACCCCGCATTCTGCAGGGGCATGACGACTGCAGAATGCGGGACCATGTGCCACCGTGGTACAAAGATGGTAGAGAGGAAGCTCAACTGAAACCACCAATAGCTGTTAGCCTTTTGCGCACACTTGTAGAAGGCAGGGAAGTGCGACGAATGTTCGCTGCGCAAGCACGCACAAAAATGAGGTTAAATGGCGCCACCTCGCCCCCTCCGCCCCCCAAAAACTCCCATAAGATATATGCATGCGTCATGAATAGTGATGAGTAAAAGAGGTGAGAGGAGCGGAATTCTTCAATTACAGATGAAAGTATTTTCTGGTATATGATATAATAGAGTATTATATAAAGAGCTCTCGCAATATAGTTTGATAGGCAATGCACGCTAGCGATAAGAGACCAGAAGCACCCCCACAGGAGAAGAGAGCTATATATACGAGAATTACGACTGACTGGAGCATGCGATGCAATAATACTTTTCAGGTGCACTTACAGCTTCGGTCTGTTTCTGCCTGTGATTGCGTATTTCAGCGTTTTCATGAAGCGCCATTGTAACAAAAATGCAAAACGAAACGAAACAACAAAAAATGTCATCATCAATTTCAACATGAATTCAACGCTTGAAGTCCACGCACCTGTACATTGAAGTTGAGAAATCGGAAGCAGTCAAACCAATTATCGTTCTACCGGGCATTGGTCGAAAAAAAAACATTAATGTTTTGACTTGAGCTGTCTCCTGCTCAGCCACTCAAAAAAGCAAGCAAAAGAAAATGTGATCGACATTACGCAAGTTAAGCATGTCACGACGGGCAGTGAACTACTTCGTGCGTCTTTTATACTTTGCATTCTCTAGTCTTACACAGGGAGTGTTGAAATTTCACAAAGTTGGTGTTTCTGATGCTTTGATACTGCCTCGGCGAAAAAGCTGGAATCGACAGAGCAGCTTTTGTTATGAAACTTTCTTTTTGCTGTCGTGTTCTTGTTTCCACCATTTCTTGAAAGATTTCCTTCAAATTTTGCAGCTGCCCTCCCTCACCCGCTTTAATTCTTGTTTCTTCTGTGCTACTGGTTCTCTTTTGGTTCTTTGTCGAGATCTTGTGGCTACGTTGTGCTCTTATACGTCATATCCATCTGGCTATACATCAGTTTTTACCACGTGTTCTGTTAGAAAGGCATGAAAAACGAACAAAATACGTGTCCGACCTGCTGTGGTACAAAGTATCAAACACGTGTAAATAGAAGGACCGAGAAAGAACATGTTTTTTACTTCGCGCCACAGTACGTTGGATTAACTTTTCTCCAACTCGCCGAACATTGTACACTGCTATCAAATACGTCTCAATTTTTCGTAGACAAAACTGGCTAAGAACCGCGCATTATTCAAGTTTCAGTGGCTCTGAGAAACAGAGGCTTTCTTCACATGTGTGTCATGCAAGTTCTCCTCAGAAAGCCCACTTGGTTCATCCTGTTTTGCAAAGTGTTTTAACCCCGCTCATTCTGCACACTCTCCAGTTTTAGCGAAGAGCAAAGAAGTAGTTTGAAGCATATAAAAACACACTAATGGGCATCTCGATCCCAGAACCGTCAAAAATGAAAAGCGGGAAAAAAGAAAGTCGCAGTCTCTCCCTAAATGCGTAGCACGGATAGTCACAGCAATTTCATAGACAGTTATACGTAGCAAGGTTCTTAGATTTATCAGCTGTATAAACTGCTGCAAATGTTTGCTTACTAAATAACAAGCACATTGCCATAAGCACAAAGACCCGCATGATCGTGTCTCACTTGATGAGTGCGAATACTTAAAGTTCCTATATAAGAAAAGTACCGCCATCCTTTGATCAACGCCGCTTCTCTCTCTCCTGTATCTCCGATTGGACGATGATAGCACGCGCTTTCACTTCTTTATATTTTGTTGTTGTTTTTTTTCGCCTCAGCGCCATGTCGAATGTACCTCTGCGCAGCCGCGTTGCCGGCGGCGGGGGCGGCGCGCGCCCGGCCTGAAAGCTTCAACGTAGACTTTCTAGGGGCGCCACCGTTGACTTGCTTTTGCAAGCAAAAATTAAAGAAAAAACCGAGCGCTTTAGGAGAGGAGATGGCGGAGGAAAGAGTAGATGGCGGTACTTTTTCTATATACGGACTTTACTAATACTCGCTGGCAGGGTGCTAGCGGGATGAAGAGCGGCAGCAGCGGTGAGCGAATTCCCCTTCTTGCGGCCTCTCGCTTCTATGTAAACTAGGCGCACGAGAATCACGAGTACATTAGCTATCTCGTCTCGCCTAGCTTTCGAAGCCACCAATGATTAGCTCCAAGACAAGGCGAACGCGGCCGCGCTCAGCCGCGCCCTGCGCAGCCGCATACGGAGTCGAAAAGCAGATGCGCGCTAACTCGCCCCTCCCTTCCCCCTTACTAGGGCACGCCCATCTCTCCACTTCCTCCTGTGCGTGCGCGAGAAGAAAGCGCGCGCCCTCTCCGCCTTCCTTTCTTGTGTGCGCGGGAAGACTACGTCCTATAAAGCCACTATTCTTCTCGGTTCGCCTTCGCACGCTTTCCCTCGCACCTACAGCTCACGGCACGCGGCCATGATATTATCGTACTATAACTTGGTACGCAACCTGACGACGATGGCCACACTTCGGCTGAAGTCTCCACATATTCGCTATTTTCAATAAAGTAGGCTAGGTCACAGCACCGGAAATTGCAAAAAAATAATAATAATAACAACACGCCAGGTTCTTCTTGACGAATAAACGAGGAAGAAATTATTAACATTTCGTGCTGGTTCCTTACGCAGACCTACCATTAGCGCGAAACTAGAACCAAATTATTCTTGCTGAGAGAGAGAGAGGGAAACGAGGTGGGAAAGGCAAGGAGGTTAACCGGAAAAGATTCTGGTTTGCTACCCTGCACTGGGGGAAGGGGAAGGGGAAATGAAAGGCGGAAAGAATAGGGAAGAGAAAAAGCAGTCACAAAAAAATTTCAAGGAATGAAAAAAAAAAAAAAAGAAAAGGGAGGAGGTTGGAACCGTCTGTGAGAACTGTAGTCTGTCAGATAGTCCACTCGATCGCAAAAACTTCAAGAGTGCCTTGAATGACTTGTTGTGTGACGACTGTATAGGCCGGCGTTCCAGGACTGTCTGCTCCGAAAGCGGCCGGTCGTCAAGACGTGCCAGCGCGGTCGCGAGTGACTGCCTTTGTACGCTGTATTGGGGACAGTGACAAAGTACGTGCTCGATTGTTTCCTCGTAGCCGCAGTGATCACACGCAGCACTATCCTCCCATCCGATGCGGAAAGCAAACGACTTTGTAAATGCGACACCAAGCCATAATCGGCAAAGTACTGTTGTTTCGGGTCGGGATAGTCCAGGTGGAGGTCGAAGTCGAAGACAGGGGTCCAGTCGATGCAGACGTGTGTGTTGCAAACTAGGTGTGTTCCACAACGATTGTGTGGCATCGTTTGCAAGCACTCGAAGTTTCGCTGCTGCATCTGTTCGTGACAGCGGTATTGGTTCCTGTGCGCCGTCTTCGTGAGCAGATCGAGCAGCTTCATCAGCATATTCGTTGCCCATTACGCCACAGTGGCTAGGGAGCCACTGAAAGGTGACGTCGTGTCCTTGCTCGACGAGGCAATGAAGGAGCTCTCGGATTTCGAGGACTAGTTGTTCGTAGGGTCCACGGTGTAAGGCGGAAAGCAAGCAATGTAGCGCTGCCTTGGAGTCACTGAAAACACTCCATTTGTTAGGTGGTTCCTCACGAATTATGCGAAGTGCGCTACGAACAGCAGCAAGCTCCGCGGCTGTCGATGTCGTCTGGTGTGATGTCTTGAATTTCAAGGTGGAGACTTTCGCAGGAAAAAACACTGATCCTGCAGAACCGTCCACGGTGGTTGAACCATCAGTGTATAGATGGGTATGATCACTGTATTTTTCGTAGAGCATGATCAGCGAAAGTTGCTTGAGAGCTGGTGATGAGAGTTCGGCTTTCGTTCGAATTCCAGGCACTGTCAGTCGAACTTGTGGCTGAGCCAAGCACCAAGGAGGAAACAAAACTCTCGTTGCAGCTGTGTAACCTGATGGAAGGTATATACGATAAGGCAGTATTGTCTGACAAAAAGAGGCACGTGGTCGGTTTTCTGGCAGTGAGGCTAGATGGTGGGAAGGGGTGCGAGCAAGGTGCCTGACGTGTGCTCTGAGCGCTTCCATAATAATGTGAATCTTGGCTGGATAGTCATGTGCAATTGCAATGGTTTCTGATGTTGATGTACATCGTGGCAACCCTAGACAGACCCTAAGTGCCTGTGCCTGAACACTTTCGATTGTACGATTGTTAGTTCTACAGGTATTGGTCAGCACTGCCAAGCTGTACCTCAGATACCCGAGAAACAGCGTCCTGTAGAGTTGCATCATCGCGTGTACTGAAGTACCCCAGGATTTTCCTCCAAGAAACTTGAAGATATGAGAGATGGCTGTCAGGCGCTTCTTTAGGTTGGTGACATGGGGACTCCAACAAAGGTCACAATCGATGATTACCCCTAAGAACCTGTGCGTTCTGACGTAAGGGATATTTTGTCCATCGATGGTTATGGTGTATGGTGTATGATGTATGGTGTATGCAACTAGCCAGCGCGATTGGGCGGTAAGAAGTAATCTCTAGAGGAGACTTGCCAGGTTTGAGGAGTGGTACCAGGCGGCTGGTCTTCCATTCTTCAGGAACGTTTCCATTCTCCCAGGACTCATTGAAGATGTTCAGCAAGGCACTTCGCGCTAGTTCACCGATGTGGCCAAGGTACAGTAAGAAATACCATCTGGCCCAGGTGACGACGACCGATTACATAGGGCAAGTGCCGCGTCGAGCTCTTGAGTGGTGAACGGCAGATCCATGCGTGAGTCCCGTGTGTCCGGAACGTAGTCAAAGGCAAGGGAACTTGATCCCACTGACTGGCCTGTAATCATGGCACAGAAATCTTCCGCTACGTCGAGGTCTTGTCGGCGTTGGAAAAGTGCTAGTGCCTTGAATGGAAAGCGTTGTTCCGGAACGGAACGTAGGCCTCTCACAGTTCTCTATATTTGAGACAGTGGCTTGCGGGGGTCAAGGGACTCACAATACTTTGTCCATCGCTCCGATTCCAGTTTATCTATGCGGCGTTGTATCTTCTTTTGGGTGCGCCGGGCTGTCCTCAGATCGTGAATGGACTTCGTGCGTCGGTATCTTCGTTCGGCGCGACGACGAATAGCACGAAGTCGCTCCAACTCCAGGTCGAATTGCGAGTACTTCGATGAGCACATGAGTGTGCACATAGCGGTCTGCGCCGCTTCTTTAATAGCTTCCTGCAATCCAGATAAAATACCTTTCTGACAAGCGTCCTCCAGGTGGTTTTGAAACACCGTCCAATCAATTCTTCGTAGTGTGCTTGGCGGGTGAGTGTTAGACATGCCGTCAATCTAGAGGTAGGTGGGGATGTGATCGCTGCCATGTGTCTCAATGTCCAAAAACCACTTAACGCGCGTGGCAAAGCGGCGTGATACAAAGGTCAAGTCCAGGCAGCTGCTGTACAATGTGCCCCGTAGAAACGTAGGACTAGCGTCATTGAGCAGCAAGAGGTCATGATTAGAGGAAAACGAAGCGAGTCTTCGTCCGGTTGCGTTGACTTTTGAGCTTCCCCAAATGGTGTGATGGGCGTTAAAGTCCCCGGTGATAATCCAAGGACCAGGGGACGCTTTTATTATGTCTTCTAGTCTTTTGGTATCAAACCGGCTTGATGGAGATAGGTACGCGCCTACAAGTGTAAAGGTGAGCTTTCTATTTTTGACGGTTAAGCAGACATACTGATTGTCGTCATGAGGTTGCACAGGCTGGATGACGTAAGTAAGCTCACAGCGAATAAAGACGACTACCTTGCTATTTCCGTTGTTATTTGAGGACGTAATTGACTCGTAGCCGGATAGTCTGATAGGGTGTGTTAAATTTGGTTCGCAGATAACGATTATTGGAAATCGGTTAATATGTACAAACTGGCGAAAATCAGCAATGCGAGATCTTAGACCTCTGGCGTTCCACTGAATAATCGATGCTTCTTTGACCTCCTTACGAAATGACTGGTGGTTGTCAGCCATGGTTCACTCGAGGGTTGCTAGGACTGGGCTCAGCGAGTCCAGCACTTGTAGTCCCCTCCGAGCGGATGGAGTTTCCATGCTGGTCAGCATTACTCTGATGACCTCAATTATGGACCGCAACATCGGGATGATTTGGCGGTCTACTGTTGGCAGAACATCAACTGAAGGTTGCTTCGATGGAGGCATCAAACGTGTAGTCTCCTTGGAAGGCTGAGTGCTCGGGAGCGCTGGCCAGTCTTCTACACGGGAAGGATTTTCCGTTGGAGGCCTCCTTGTGATCTCGGGTCTGCTTGTACTCGAAGTTGATCGCGTTGGCACAATCTGTGCATGAACTGCACCTTGAGTTGTACGTTTCCGTCGATGACGTCGACGTCGACGCCGGATCTTTTCAGAAGCTTCACTGTGAGATGAGCTGTCCCTAACCATCTGTTTCAGGATAGCAAATTATTTTTTGATCCGTGGGCAGTCTTTAGATGTGGCTTCATGAGAACCGTTACAGTTGCCACATCTAATGTTGGTTGCGCGGCAGACGTCTGCAGTGTGCGACTCCGCACACCGAGGGCACACTGCAGATTTTGCGCAGGCGCCCTCGACATCTCCAATCTTGAAGCATTTGTGACATTGAAGCGGCTTAGGGACAAACGGCCGAACAACATGTCGGATGTGACCAACCTTGACATGCGAAGGGATAGAGTCGCCCTTGAAAACTATCTTCACGCAGCGGCTGTTTCCAAGGCGGCATACGTGTGTTATGACTACTCCTTCATACGCCGGTTTAATCAGAATGGGCAGGTCTGAGTTCGTAATTGCTAGGTCAATGTCGTAGATTACGCCGGCAGTGCAGGTTTCTTCCATTGGTATAACCGGTCTTACTTTGATGTTTCCCAATTCTGTTATCTGTCGGAGCTTATCCAGCGCATTTCCCCGGGTCGTGTCGACAGCCAAGACATTCTTTCGCGTGTTTATTCGGACCTCCTTAATTTCATTTGGTGCCATTCCCTCAAGGAAAACGGAGAGAGCTTGCCTGTTTAATTCTCGAAGGCTGATGGAATTATCCACAGGGATGAAAAAGATGGTGTGCGGCCAGCGCTCAGGTTTTGCATGAGGGTTGATGTACTCCCGGGTGATGACGTCTTAATGAGTCTTCTTTTTGCCTTTCGGCTCCTCACCGATACAAAGCTGTCGTCCGATGAGTCGTCGCCTGTGACTGAGAAAATCTCAGTGTCTTCGCTGGTGCTAGACCAAGTACCTCGCTTCCTTGAGGAGCTTGTCAAAGTAGACCTCTGGCCCGGCGGGATTGCAGGATGCGCATCAATGACCACGAGAGCAGGAGCCTCAGTGGAGTCTTCACTGCTGGTGCACCGGTTGCCCCTTGTCAATGAAGAGCTCGCCGTGGTAGACTTCTGGCCACACAGGACTGCGGGAGGCTCCGCGTCCATAGCCGCAAGGCTGGACGCATAAAGCGCCCCGGAAATCGTGGGAAGTTGGACGAAATATAGCTAGCCGAGATAGATGCGTTCTAGCAAAGAGCAACTTCGTCGTCGTCCGCCGCTTGACTGAAGTTCCTAGGGGAGACGATTTACCAAAGGAGATGCCGACGGCTGTTGTTCTCTCTGGAAATATTGGAAATGGCCGATTGTGCGTCGTTCAGGAAACGAAGATTGATACGTCGGCATATCCTTGCTAGAAACTCAGCGTTTGTGACGTGCGAAAATCATTTATCTCGTCAGATTTTCTGTTGAGTGGCTTGTCCGGGCATAACAAGCAATCGACCCGATACTTACCGTTCCGCAACATTTCAGCCAAATATCCGATGCGGACATTCTGGCGCCAGTGAATTGCTCTGCTTCTATTCTGCGCCTTGTTGAAGGTAGAACACTCTGGCAGCTAGATTCTGCCAAATCGCACTTAATGCTTGCGCCAGTCGCAAATACACAGGAGCAGTAGTTCACGTCTATTTTATGGGAACGTATTCGTGTAACAACAGAGTTACTGCACGAAACGACGAAATTATGTCAGCTTAATTAAATTGTTTAGGCTGCCTCTAATCACTACCGGTAGAAGGTCGAACAAGAATGGGCCTGTCGGGGACCTGTCTGTTTCGGCACGTTTGGTACCGTGTCTTTTCCAATGACTCAAAATACACAAGTAGCCTCTTTACGAAATTTTCAATAGGCGGAACTCCACGTTAACAACAGGCATCGTCGCATCACGAGCTAAAGAGCCGTCACGGATGCTTCTCCTGCCGACGCGACACGGAAGGGGCTGGCAGCAGTCGCACGACACTATCGCAACACTTCTAAAAATTATATATAGCAGCGCTCAATAAACTACTATGGCCCACTTGGGCGCCGCTCACCCATCACGCATCGCATGCAAAGAGGACCACAGTACACGCAGTGCTGTAGGCTTAGCAGATCTCCTTTGCTTGTCACAAGGATCGTGGACATTGTTTTCGTCTGTATTGCATACTGTTGCTGCAAAAAAAAAGACTGCGGATAACAAAAGGTGGGGCGCTTCAGCGTGAGCCGTTCTGTGGCACGCCCAGGCGTTGTAGCTATTATCGATCGGTGCTCAATTACATCCGAGACCCAAGCAAAGCGGCTGTGGTGCGTGAACGAAAGCTCGCATTGTCAAAGAGAACTCAGGCTTTCACTAAGCATTAGGGGCGACTGTTATGTTTGTGACTGCTTAACACACTTTCACGCTGATGTTGGTTTTTTCCCTCATTGTTTTATCTGTCGCTGAGCCCCTTTGCAATATCTCTATATGTGGCTTAGGAGAAAATACGCTCGTATTAACAGCGTCACAGGGTCTTCTGTTTATTGTCACACATGTTGTGGCAGTTTCTGGCATGACATATTTCTTGTTCCCAGATGCACATATACTAAACGAGCAATTAAAGCTGTGACGGCCACTTATGTGGAGCTGTATTTTCGACTGCTATTAATTGATCTTGGCAGTTAAAGACTGGCTGTGAAAGCTCCGACCCTTCTTCTTACGTGCCGCTACTTTCACAGGTGGAAAAGAAATTAACTTGGCCCTGCCGAACCTTCAAACACTGCAACAACAGTTTGTTCTATTTGCTGTAGGCGTAATCCTATAGTAAAGCTCTCCGGTGGCAAAATATCATCATCATCATCACTAGCTTATTCATGTCCACTGCAGGATGAAGGCCTCTCTCTGTGATCTCCACTTACCTCTGTCTTGCGCTAGATGATTCCAACTAGCGCCTGCAAATTTCCTAACCTCATCTCCCCACCTAGTTTTACTGCCGTCCTCGACGACTGCGTTTCCCTTCTCTTGGCATTCATTCTGTGACTCTAATGGTCCACCGGTTATCTATCCTATGCATTACATCGCCTGCCCAGCTCCATTTCTTCCGCTTAATGTCAACTAGAATATCGGCTATCCCCGTTTGTTCTCTGATCCACACCGCTCTCTTCCTGTCTCTAAACGTTAGGCCTAACATTTCCGTTTCATCGCTCTTTGTGCGGTCTTTAACTTGTTCTCGAGCTTCTTTGTTAACCCCCTAGTTTCTGCCCCATATGTTAGCACCGGTAGAATGCAATGATTGTACACTTTTCTTTTCAATGACAGTGGTAAGCTCCCAGTCATGATTTGGCTATGCCTGCCGTACGCACTCCAACCCAATTTTATTCTCCTGTAAATTTCTTTCTCATGATCAGGGTTCCCTGTGAGTAATTGACCTAGATAAACCTACTCCTTTACAGACTCTAGAGCCTGACTGGCGATCCTGAATTCTTGTTCCCTTGCGAGGCTATTGAACATTATTTTTGTCTTCTGCATAATAATCTTCCACCCCACTCTTACACTTTCTCGGTTAAGGTCATCAAGCATTTGCTGTAATTCGTCCCCGTTATTGCTGAATAGGTTAATATCATCTGCAAATCGGAAGTTGCTGAGGTATTCGCCATTGATCCTCACTCCTAAGTCTTCCCAGTCTAAGAGCTTGAATACTTCTTCTAAGCATGCAGTGAATAGCATTTGAGCGATTGTGTCTTCTTGCCTGACCGCTTTCTTGATAGGTATCTTTCTACTTTTCTTGTGGACAACCAAAGTTGCTGTGCAATCCTTGTAGATATTTACCAAGATATTCACGTATGCCTCCTGTAGTCCTTGATTACGCAATGCCTCGATGACTATGGTATCTCTACTGAATCAAATGTTTTTTTCTATGAAAGCCATCGGCAAAATGTATGTAGGAATAACTGGTACCTGCTTGAAAAAGAGGCTTCAGGGGAAAGTTTGAACTTGAATATACCAGAGACGCGAGCATGCTGCGGTTCCTGCTCGCTGCTCGTGGTTAGCCTCTATGTCTTCATTCATATTTGCTCTGGCTTCTTAGAAGTAGGTGAGCTTTGCAATACCGAGCGTGCCTTGACAGACGCGCCAGTTAAGATGACCTTCCATACGTCTACGCCTTGGTCCTAGTAGTCATAGCTCTTTTAATTCCCGTACTTCAAGCCATTTCCGTCTCATGGTAATTAGGCCATGAAAAAAGCCCGCGCTTGAAGGTGCAGCCATTTTCAGTCCATACCGAATATAAAATAAATTCCTCAAGCAAGCGGGTCCGACAGAACGTATTTATGTGGTGCAGTTTTGTTTTCAGGTAGATTTATGCCACGAATCCTACAATGACTGCTCCCAGTGTTATGCATTTATGAATAATATCAAACCTCCATGGTAGTTAAGCGGCTTTGGCATTGTGCTGCTGAGCTGGAGCTTCACTGGTTGTATTTCAGCCGTTGTGGGCTCATTTGATGCTGGGCAAAATGGAAGAACGGTCCAGTAGTGAGGTTTTATTGCAATAATAATGTTTCGCAAATTTGTATAATTATAACTATAATTTTGCATTTTAATCATGCCTACATAGGTTAACCTTGCGTAGGCAGTCTATTGTAAAGAAATAAAATAAATAAAATAAATGTAAGTGTACATTAAAATCCCACATCGTCAAAATTATTCCGGCAACCCCAACTGCAGCGTGCCTCATACTCAGACGTGATTAAAAAAAATAAAGTATTGGGTTTCACGTGCCAAAACCCCTATCTTATTATGAGGCACGCCGTACTGAGGGACTCCAGGTTAATTTTGAGCACCTGTGGATCTTTAACGTGCCCCCAATAAACGGCACTCGGGCGTTTTTGCATTTCGCCCACATCAAAATGTGGCCGCCAGGGCCGGGACTTCATCCCGCAATCTCGAGCTTGGCACGCAACATCATAGCCGCTAAGCCATCACGGCGGGTGACGTGATTTTGGCACGTGAAACATCCAGAGAGAGAGAGAGGTCATAAGGGAAATGCAGAAACCTCAACCAGGCTGAGCTCGCCAGGTTATACCCTGCACTGAGGAAGGGAGAAAGGGGATTGAAAGAGCAGAAGGAAGAGAGAAGTTCACACTTTGCGCAGTTACACAGACAAGCGTTCATCACTGAGTTAGACACAGGCGGTCATACAGGCTGGTGTATATAAAAAATGCAGCAGCGCCTTCGTAGCCTTGCACATAGCATACACGAGGTCGTGAGCTCGAGATCTTCTCCCCTGTAAAAGGCCTATATACCATCTAAGTGCCGCAGGGCTGTCCGAAGGGCACTCCTCTCATCTTCGTATGCAGGGCAGTGACGTAATAGATGTTTGGTGGTTTCCTGAACAACACGTCAGCTGCAATTGGCACTGTCCACCATTCCAATTAGGAATGAATAGGACTTGTTAAGAAGAAGCCGCGCCTTCGTCCAGCAGCATCGTGAACGCTTGGCTCGCTCTGCTCGCACTGCTGGCGTCTTTCGAGACGGTGCCTCGCCGCTCGTACTCGTAGCGTCCTTGTACCGAAGAAACGCACTTATCAAACCCTTACGAAATGATAGAGGTTGCTGCAGTTCGGCCCTCGTTTGCGCCCTGGAACTTCGAACCCAAACGCTTCCGCCAAACAGCACCGGAGTGCTATAACAAAAGAAATCCATGAAGAGCTCTTTGTAAAGTTGAAGCATAGAACACAGCGATGGTCCCCTTGTTTTTCCAGCGACAGCTTCGTAAAGGTTACTGATCGAGAGGAGTCTCTTCCTTAGGTAGGATACACGGCGGCTCCAGGAGAGGTCGCGGTCAACAATGATCTCTAAAAATCGATGGGTTCTCTTGTACAAGACAAGCTGGCAAATTAATTGACACAGGGTATTCAGCCACCTGAATTCACGTGAAGGCGACAAATGCGCATTTTTCTGTTTAAACGCCGAGTCCTTGTCCGAGGCCTTCTCCGAAGTGAAGTAGACGTCATCGTTTCCGCCTCTTGTAACCTTGCGCGAACTTGAGGGCGAGTTACTCCTGAAGCCCAGATGCAGATGTCATTTGCGTAAATTGACAGACTCACCGACTGTGGCAGGGATGCCGCCACCCTAGTGAAACCTCAAAACTCAAATAATCTAGCACGGTATCAGAGAGCAGTTTGCCTAATTCATATAGGTTGTCTTGGGCAGGTGATCAAGCATTACTGGTGCTTTCATGTTGCTGACACCTAGTGAAATATCGAAAACTGCCTGGCTGTTCAGGCAGTTGTCGGCAATTGAGGCGAGGCAGTTTGGAAAACTGCCTCGCCTCAGGCTGGTGAGGCTAGGCAGTTTTCCAAACTGCCTAGACTCAGTTCTGATTGAGCGCTGTGTGCGTGCAATCACATTCGTGATGAAGGCCGGACCCCGGCCGAAACGTCGATATTAAATGTTTGCGCTTTTCTGCGTGCGCCAGCTGCACTTCTGTTAATATATATATAGCGAGAGAGAGAGAGAGAGAGAGCATAATAATATATAATAAATAATAGATATACATAATGATATATTGTTTATTGAGTTACATGAATGCATAATTGTGCATACAGACGTGCTCGTTAAATGGAAATGAAGCCATTCACCCAATCCACCCAATTGCTACGATTGAGTGGATTGAGCGGGTTTCCGCTGAAGTATTACGTCAGAGATAATCTTTGCAGTGTGCATAATTTTGAAAAAAATCGCGTGTAGCAGATATATGAACCAATTCAGATCCTTTACATGGCAGGGCAGACATTATTTGCACGAGAAAAAAGTAAACATGTATGACTAGTAACATCATTTCAGTAATTATGTTTACGAGTAATTACTTCACGGCACATAGTGCAATTCTCCAGTTTGAGGCGGTAAGTTCGCAAGGCTTATCCACTACCACGAGAAAATTACTTTGAAATCCAAAGATCTCAACAACTTAGGTTCCTTTTGTCGAAAAACAGCACAAATCATCTGCTAGCATTTCAGTTTGTTTGTTGATTAATTAATTAATTTATTTATTTATTTATTTATTTATTATTCTTCATAAAATATATGGATACCGGCATAACTATGATATATAGCAGAGTTTATTGTTCTGTTGCAATGGCGCATTTCGACACATCCGACCAAAATTTCCAGCTCTTGAAAGAAGTCTGTTCCAATCGTTGATCGGGAGCAGATCACGACCCGTCATCACGACGTGGAACATTCTTGAGTGCTGTGCCTAAATTGGAGGATTCGGCTGGAAGCCTGAGTGACGCATTCTCCTACAGCGCTGTCGACTTGGATCATCGCTGTAGTAGAGGATACCATAGAGCATGTGAAGCCTTGGTTGTTCTGCCACAGTTATGGATAATGATTCATGTCGGGCTATTGAAATACTTTTTGATATTGAAATAACCGAAACCAGCGCATCTGTCTCTATGATTATACTGTGCGGGATCTGACCCCAGACAATGGCAAAAGCCCCACAACTCGCAGACACGCATCAGGCCATGCGTTCCGTTCGAGTAAGCACGTTTTGATGGCACAAGAAAACATCAAGCTGCGTCGGCTGTCGTGCTCGCCAACGCCACAAAGAACCGCCGCTGTTGCCTACGGCAATTGAGCTGGTTTCCCTACACGGAGAGTACAATGTGCGTGCTTACTTTTTTTCTCGCTGACATCCTTTTTTTTTTGCTTTTAGTTGCCTAATTTGACCTTTGCAGTGTCCCGCGGCGTGCTAGAGACACTATTTCGGGGTCATTAGAGTGAAGCGCATCTGGTGCGCTTGTTAACCCGAGCCGCCGAGAGGCGCGAGCTTGTAGCCAGTACTCATCCCATCCAAGCCAACACGGCTGCCTTGCGCTCGTTGCGTTGATAGGTCGTACTTTTAGTTATGTTGTGCTTCCAGAACTCACTCCTTGTTAGGCAGTCTGTTATACAGCGGCGGCGGTGCCCATTTTGGAGCCTCCCTTTCAGGAAACGTGTGCGAGGTTGTGCTCACCGAGTAAATTTGCCGTACGTGAAAAAAAGTTAAAAAAAATATTGCGACTTGCAAAGGAGGCGTAGAATTCCCAGAGGTCGCCAACGAGTGCCGTTCTGTAAAATTAGGAGGCCGTGACGCGCATGCTAGTTTTTTTTCTATTTTTCAGCAGACATTTTAGCTAAATAAAACTGTGCCGGTATTCATTAGCATGCCATTACTGAATTTTATATGTTCATTTCATACAAGGTTCTAACGAGGTCGCGAAATATCTGGTTCAGTTCTGATGGAATTACATTCAAGGCTGAATGGGACTTTAGTGCATATTTTGTTAGTTTTTTTCTGTTACACTTTGAAAAAAAGAAGGGGGGGGGAAGAAAAGCACATGCCCAAACGAGAAGGAACGATACGTCTGGCTCTAACTATGCGAAAACCGCCGGTTCAATATATCCCGTCTCTGACGAGCGTTTTGAATATATAGGTGCTAAGGCGTATTCTTGTACCTTGAGCTAACGGATATGTTTTGTCAGAAAATACATTATATACGAAATCACCACAGCATCGTGTGTAAAACGGCCCCAAGTCGTCGCATCTTTCGGGTGCTCCTTGTGCAACAATTCATTTTTTAAACGCGCGAGCACTGCATGAAATCAGCAGGTAGAGGCTTTGTTGAAAGCTATATCGTCGTCAATAAGAGTCAGAGCAAGGAAGCAAAGAAAGCAATCCCAGAACACATCAAAAATTGAATGTCTTCTTATATCTTCTGATGAACGTAATTCTTTGTACCTATATGGAGAACTATAAAGTATAGTTCATAACCACCCTGCTGTAGCAGAACAAACGCGAATGGGACAAACAAAAAAACGCCTTGACCAATTCGTGCGGCGAACGGTACTTATCATTTACAATAATACATTATTAAGCAGTAAAGAGTATATTCAACGATGAAACGTCAGCCATTCGAAGGAACTGCGCGTGGAAGAGTGCACTACACCGTTGGCGTCGCTCATTGCTTCTATCATATATGTATTTTATTTTCATGGTTTGTCAATTTGCCCGAGCCACACCTCGCATACATTCAGTTAAGTAGATCGATTATGAGCGTTGTAAGATAAGAAAGAACAGAAATGAAGCGAGAGGACTGTGCAGCGGTGTTGCACTGTTTTAAATCGAAGCTGTTTATGCGGACCCTGTGTAGTCGTTGTCGGACTTCGCTAAAGAGGGGCCACGTGACCGAGTGGGAGGGTAGAAGAAAATAAGAGCTTAACAGGGGGAAAGGGGTTGGAGTGATCCCGTTCCCCTTGTGAAAATGCTCTGTTATGCGCGAATCTTATACGGTTTTCGGCGATTTATTCTACCCTGCCAGGGTGTGTTGCCAGCTTTTTTATTTTATTATTTATTCAAAATACCCCTAAAGGCCCTCGCACAGGAGGGTATTACATAGGGGGTGTTCAATACAACAAAAAAATGTTATGAAGTGGGATTAGTCAAACGTGGAAAGAACAACGCATGAGCGAACACAAATATCACAAAATAATATTAGCTCCAAATAACACAAAAATAGACATGGAAGAAGCAACAACAAACAAAGAGAGAACAATGTGTCGGAAGTTATGCAATAAAATATCGATAGTTTTATTTTCACTTCACAACTTCCGTCATTATTAGTTCACTGAAATTTAACAGAATCAATGACGGTGGCTATGTGTGATGGCAGTGCGTTCCAGTCAACGATTGAATGAATGATTGTGAATAGTTTATAGTATGACACGCAAAACGCTTCACTTTGAAAGGATGGTCACGTCTGGGAAGGATGGCAACTGGTGAAGAAAAGAAGTCGTCATGAAGCAATGGGTGATGATAAAGTTTCTGAAACAGTGATAACCGTGAAACTGTGCGTCGTTGAAACAAGTCTGGTAGTTCTGCACGAATTTTCAATGCTGAGACACTAGAATGACGGGAGTAGTCTGAAAAGATGAAGCGAACTGCGCGGTTTTGAAGTGATTCGATGTTGTTGATTAAGTAAGCTTGGTAAGGGTCCCAAATGGCACATGCATACTCGATTTTAGGCCGAATTAGGGTGATGTAAGCAAGTTTACGTAGGTGCGATGGAGCATGCTTCAAGTTATGTTTTAAGAGACCTAATGAGCGGTTAGCAGATGCGAGTATGACGTTGATGTGATGATTCCAGGATAAGTCTGAACTAAGGTAAACACCAAGGTATTTGTAAGTAGTAGTAAGTTCAACTGCAGTATTATTTAAAGAGTACGAGGTGGCAATGCGATTAGGGCGTTTAGTGAAGGACATAAACTTAGTTTTAGAAGTATTAAGGCACATTAACCATTTAGAGCACCAAGAGGTTACGCAGTCCAGGTCAGCCTGGAGTGCCCGTTCATCATCTTTACATAAAATTTTGCGATAGATCACGCAATCGTCCGCGAAGAGCCTGATTTGGGATAAAACTGTGTTAGGCAAATCATTAATAAAAATTAAAAAAGCAAGGGGCCTAGGACGCTGCCCTGAGGAGCGCCTGAGTACACTTTCCCAAGGGATGAGGAACTGTTATTGACGGATGTGAATTGGACTCTTCGTGAAAGGAAATCTTTAATCCATGCGAGTACAAGCGGATGAATATTAACCTGTGTTAATTTGATTAGCAACATGTGATGAGGCACACGGTGAAAGGCTTTGGAAAAATCAAGAAAAATTGCGTCAGTTTGTATGCCAGCGTCGACGGAAGAATGTAAATCATGAACGAACCCAGCAAGTTGAGTGTCGCACGAGTAGCCCTTTCGAAAGCCGTGTTGGTATTTGAAAATGATGTTATGCTCTTCCAGATAGTTAATTACCTGCGAGTGAATTATATGTTCGAGAAGTTTGCAAATGGTGCTAGTTAATGATATTGGCCTATAATTAAGTGGGGATGAACGATCTCCAGATTTAAAGATGGGTGTTATTTTAGCGATTCTCCAGTCTTCAGGGATTAAACCAGACGACAAGCACTGAGTAAAGAGAGCAGATAAGATGCGATGAATGCCCTGAGCAACATTTTTTAGTATCTTGTTATTGAATCCAAGGTGATCAGATGCTGAAGTCGTTTTAAGTTTGCTGAGTAAGGAAAAGATACCGGCTTCGTCAATAACTATTTCGGGCATTGAGTTAACGGAAAAAGGGATTACAGTTGGCGATGTCGTAACGTCCTCTCGAGTAAACACTGACAAAAAGAAATTATTTAGGACCTGCGCGCACTCGTCCTCGGGAATCGCGTCACCGGTAGCATTTGAAAGGGTGATGTCGGGATGATTACAAGGGTTTATTGTGCGCCAAAACTTTCTTGGGTTGTTGGTAAACATTTATGGCAGATCGTGAGTGAAAAAGTTACGGCGGGTTGATTTTAGCAGCGATTGGTACTGACTGCCACAAAATTTCACTCTATATTGCCAAACCTGGCCATTTATGTGGAATGTGGAATTGACCAGTCATATCAACGCCAATCCACAGCTGGAACAACCCGAACAGGAGAGGCTCCTCAGTCTACTATCATCATTTAGCGACTGTTTTGCCACCACGTCGAAAGTCAAGGAGACTCCTCTAACCAAGCACAGAATCATCACTGAACCAACCGACCCACTTGTTCGCCAACACGCTTACCGCGTGTCGCAGAGAGAACAGGATGCTATTCGTCATCAAGTTAAACAAATGCTGGATGATGATGTCGTTCAACCATCGACAAGTCCTTGCGCATCACCTGTTGTATTAGTTCAGAGGAAAGACGGTTCACTACAATTCTGTGTCGGTTATCGCAAACCGAACAAGATCACGAAAAAAGACGTATATCCCCTTCCTCGGATTGACGATTCCTTGGATCGCTTGCGTCATGCCCGTTACTTTTCTTCAATGGATATACGTAGCGGGTACTGGCAGATTGAAGTTGACAAACGGGACCGAAAAAACAGCGTTTTTAACACCGGACGGTCTCTATGAATTTAAGGTCCTCCCTTTTGGATTGTGCTCCGCTCCGGCTACATTTCAACGCATGATGGACACAGTTTTATTTGACCTCAAGTGGCACTCGTGTTTAGTCTACTTAGACGATGTAGTTTTTTCCGCCACGTTTGAGCAACACATCGAACTGCTTGAGGTGGTTCTTCATGCCATCCGCACCGTCGGCCTGTCTCTGAATCCAGAAAAATGTCACTTTGGATACGAGGAGCTTAAATTTCTCGGTCACATTGCCAGCAGCACCGGTGTTCGCCGTGACCCTGACAAAGCCACAACAGTTGCTATGCTCCCGATACCGAAGACAAAGCACAATGTACGCCGATTTCTAGGGTTTTGTGCGTATGACCGCCGTTTTGTGCCAAATGTTTCTGAGATTGCCGAACCTTTGCAACGACTCATCAAGAACGACGTGACATGTGTTTGGGGTCCGGCACAATGCGACGCTTTTCAAGACCTTCAACGACGTCTACAGACACTCGCCGATCCTTGGTCCCTTTGACACACAGGCCGACACAGAAGTGCATATGGATGCTAGCAACATTGGTCTAGGAGCGACACTCGTACTATTTCAAGCTGATAATGAACGTGTTATTGCCTATGCCAGCCGCACGTTGTGTGCTGCTGAAAAAAACTACTCAGCAACTGCAAAAGAATGTCTAGCGGTCGTGTGGGCTATCCAGAAGTTCCGGCTATACTTGTACGGACGCCCCTTCCGAGTCGTCAGCGACCGCTACTTTCTGTTGGCTGGTGAATCTCAAGGACCCTTCAGGCCGTCTCGCAATATGGAGCCTTCGGCTGCAGGAACTTGATGTGACAATTGTCTATAAGTCTGGTCAGAAACCCACCTACGCCGATTCTCTCTCCCGCGCCCCCCTCGAACCCGCACCAAAAGATAGTGACGAGGACTGTGGTTTCCTTCGTACTCTTCCATCTCTAAACGTGGCTCAACAGCAACGCTAAGATTCAGAGCTGGAACGCCTGATTGAATACGTTGAAGTACGCCGCCAAGAACCCTCGCCGTAGTTCGTGCGTCACGTGTCCTCATCCTGCCTACGCAGCGACATCCTCTACAAGCGGAAATTTCATCCAACGGAAACCGTTTTCCTCCTCGTTGTTCTCGCTTTTCTCCGCAACGACATTTTACGTGCATGCCACGACGAAACAGAGTCCGGGCATCTTGGTTTCATGCGAACTCTGGCAAGGATCAAGCAGAAGTACTACTGGCGAAAACTTACAAAACCCGTGAAGCAGTATGTCAGTATATGTGTCGTGATTGTCAACGTCGGCAAGTTCAACCAAAGAAACCAGCCAGCCTGCTTCAGCCTGTACGACCTTCTTGCTCACCTTTTTAACAGGTCGGGATGGATATACTCGGCCCGTTTCCCAAGTCTTCAGCTTATAACCGCTGGATTGTTGTCGCCACCGATAACTTCACTCGATACTGCGAAACCCAAGCCATTAAGCGAGCTGCTGCTTCAGATATGGCCAGCTTTCTTTGTCAAAAAATGTCACAGTTTCGCCCTAAGGGCGAAGCATTGAATGCGATAGCAACACAGCAATGTCATACGAAGTAAGGTGAGCGACTTTGGTAGCAATGTGAATTGTAGTAAACATGAGCTGATTAAGTAAGCAGGTGTACTGCGCCGTAAGTAGACCGACATGAAGAGAGACTCGATGACCACAAGAAGGCGCTTGTGAAACGGTGGTGTTGATGAGAAGCGCTTCCCGTGGGCAGCGCGTGCGAAGGGACACACCTGTAGCGCTGCACTGCCGATCCGGGCAGCATTGCATGTGTAGCGTGCGTTGGAAAATGTGGCCCGACTATTACTAACTGTATGAACAAGCGTGGTGTGAGCGCGCATAAACAAACACGAATAGATCACACTGAATGACTGCAGACAACGACTGTCAAAACGCTGGCAGCAAGCATACGCCGCCGCGGGCGAAGGTACGTACGGTCTATCGCTTCAACGGAAACTGAGCGGCGAATGCACGGCGCATAAAGGTCAGAGCCGTGTGTAGATAAGAGACGGTGCGGACGAGCGACGAGTGCAGTTGTTGGCAGAGTCCCCCCCCCCCGCTCCCTCCGGCGCTGGCTTCCTGCTTCCTTGCTTTCGCGTGGGAGATGAGTGCGTTCGCTCTCCGTGATAGCGCGCGTCCCCGCACGCTTCCGCTCGGGCATACTGCGCGCCATATCGTCCTGCGGCATGATGCTCCAGCTGTCGTCATTACAGACACAGTATGGCCTTCACCGCGCAGTTGGTCCAAGATATTGGGCAGCTGAGCAGTACAACGCACCATACGGCAACTGCGTATCACCCGCAGACCAATGGGTTTACTGAGTGCCTCGACAAAACGATTGCAGATATGCTTTCCACGTATGTCGCCCCAGATCATAAAAATTGGGATGAACTGCTTCCGTATGTGAGATTTGCATATAACATTGCGCTTCAAGAGACCACCAGGTTTCCTCCTTTTCGTATGGTCTACGGACGCGACATCACCACCATGCTCGACGTCATTCTCCTATACCAACTTTGTCTAATGCGACCGCCCCAGGTACAGACGCTTTGTTCAGCGTGCCGAAACATCACCCAGCTTCCACGACAACGAATTTTATCTCGGCAAAGTCAAGAGGCTCGTCGATACAACATACGACAACGGGACGTAACATACAGGCCGGGAGATCTCGTCTGGGTTTGGACCCCTATACCTCTACGAAAAACTATTGCCCAGAAAAACTATTTCGTCGTTACTTTGGACCGTACAAAGTTTTGCATCGCCTAAGTCAAGTCAACTATGAAGTTGTCCGTGCAGAAACATCACACCAATCTCGTAGACCACGTGCCTCTCACGTTGTTCACGTCACCAGGATGAAGCTCTACCACTCGCGCTGACTCCAATTCACAAACTTTGGGGTGCGGTCCCTGTCCTCATGCCCGTTGTCTTTCTCATTTCTTTTATTTTATCCATGTGGTATTTAACCCGTCACCAACTTTGGTGGCCTAACTTTCGCTGTTCTTTCCTGTAGTAGCATCGAGACGATACCTCTTCTTCTTTTTTTTTGGAGGGAGGGGTAATGCAACGCGCCAGTAACGCTGGGGGACGAGGACGAAGAAATTGTTTTTGGTGGCTGCTGCGGCTAACAACAGTCGTTCACTCGTCACTGACTGCATGTCTTTTCCTCTCACGACAACATAGCCAAAATGAGCTGCACAAAAAAATTTTTGGCGTCAACATTGCTGAATTGGCTATGCAGTTATTTTTGGGCTGCTGAAAATCTGCGACATGGCTTCGTTTGGGCTATCAGTGGCGCCCTAATTGACGCTCTCATCGAGTAGAAACAAATCTCGGAGGCTATGTTTTAGCTCTCTACAAGCGCCAAAAGAAATTGCGGAGCCGGAAACCCGCCATAGACGCGATGTTGCAGAAGATAGCCGACAAAGAAGCGTGTACATCTATGGGAAAATGTATTGGTGCATAAAAATGTGTTCTTTCTCCTACCACAAAGACCCGATGACGGCCGCCGAAACAGCGCTCAGCCGCAGCCGCGTGTTGTGCGCATAGGTATACATACACTTATCCAAGTCATGGTACAACGAAGGACGGTATATACAGCTGCTGTATGGAAAGGAGCCGGCAGCACGGCTGTGCGTGTATGCGTGTGCGAAATGCCCCCCTCTTCTCGGCGCCGTTGCCTGAGCCGGGGGCTTTGCACTTAAAGTTACATCGCACTTCACCGTGCTAACATTTGCGCCAGCAACAGCGTCTCATCTTCATCTTATCGGTTTCAGTCATCAGACACCCGGGAATCCGGGTGAGTGCAGGGCGTTTCATAGTACACTGCACTAACATGGCTATTCTCAGAAAGGGAGAGCAATAAAATAGGGTAGGGCGATCGTGGCGCCGGCGTGGAAGAAGGGAAGCACGGGTAGTGACACGCTCCTGTGTTTTCATGATGCCAAGGCTTCTGGCTGAAGCATCGCGCCGGGCACAGCTTTCGACCTGCTCCACGTTCCTCACGGTAAACTTGACTGCCATTTTCATTTTCCTGCGAGATCAGTTTTTGTTCGTGCTTACATTCGAGATTCATGTCGATAGTTTGGACTTAAGATCGGATCTTCCGCAGAGAGGAGAATCTAAACATAGGTAAGTGGGCCAAGTGTGCGAGAAAGTATAAAAAAAGAATGGCAGAAAGACCCCCAGCTCAAACGTTGGTCCTGGTGCTTCTACTTATACATGGTTTACCATGTTCTTGGTGTACTAGAGACCAAAAGTGGCAGCCAAGTTGATGTAAATGGAAACTATATATATAGAGCGTGTCCCACCTAACCCGGACCAAGCTAACTGAAAAAAAGAGAAAACAAGATAGCACGATGAGACATAGTGTGTGTTGCGCAAACTGCTGAATTTTCTGGTTACCATTGCGCAATCTTCATTTTTCATGGAAAGATGCGTTCAGCAATAGAGGTATTATAGACATGGACTAGAATGGGGACTACATCGTGTATGACATACTTTATGGGTCTTATCTGCATGTCATCTGAATCACAGCTTTTAGAGTTTTTCATTGCCATAAATACAGAGCAGACCTCGTCAACATTAGTTGGATGGAAAAAGATCGTGCTTAAGTTTCCCGGTAGGGAGAGAGTGGTTTTAGGGCGCGTATGCGTTTGTGTTTCTCTGTTCAGAGTGTATTCGTTAAATGCGTTCACCATGTCTGTTTCGCGCAGTAAACGACATTTCAGCCAAATTTTTTCAATTGGTTCTGTGCATTTCCGCTCCATTATATAATTAAGGTTCCTCCACAGTTTTTAGGAGTTTCCTTCACACGATAAAAAAGATTGTAGATAATAGTTATCTCAGGAAAACCAGAGATAGCTATTATCTACAATCTTTTATTATCTACAAGCTGCTTATCTTGACGCGCGCCGCGCGGCCAAGCGAGAATCTGCGCAACGGCCGCGAGCCGATTCGCAATACCGTGCCTATAGCAGCGCTTATCATTTCCTATCAAAACTTAGCCAAACCTGGTAAAACCTGCAACAAGCAAAGTCGATCACCAGCTCCGCTGTTTACTCCAGCCTTGCACCACTAGTGCAAGCTGCCCACTTTTTTTTATAGGTACTTCCACGCTAGAGGAAAAAGCGCGCGTGGCATGCGAAGGAGACCGAATGCATCAATTACCCTTACCACAATAGCGGACGTCTTTGCCGCCGCGGCAAGCAAGTGATTCGCTATCATCTTGAATCAGTGCGACTCTAATCAGCGATGCTGAGTAAGGGGTGTATATTTCCTTGCTCCATTCGCCAAGTGAATGAACCGGCCGCACCGCATTGGTCTTGCCGATCGTCGCCGAGCATCATGCCACGAAAAATAACACCGACACCCTTTCGCTTTGCGGCAGGAAAAAGCTACCGCTCAGCTGTTTTCGCAGCGCGCCTTCTACCGCCTGCGACATGCCGCGGGCGTTTTTCCCGATAGTGTGGACGTATAGTCCCTGCGGTAAAAAGATTAGTGCAAGTGACTAGTGGCCGGAGTGGCACATTGCATTTTCCAAAGCAGGGATGGCCGTCAGAAAGCGTGTCGTGATTTTGCCGCTCCGATGACCAGTCACTTGTGCCGCGTGTCGTGATCTTGCCGCTCCGGCCGCCAGTCACTTGCGCTAATCTTTTTCCGCTGGGTCTGCACCTGAAGATCCTAAAAACTGCTGAACCCATGCACTAGGTGTTACACACATGCATATATTAAGGGTAAATTCTAGGAAGTTACGTGCCAAAACCAGGATATGATTATGGGGCACGCCGTAGTGGGAAACTCCGAATTATATTTGACCAACTGGGTATCTTTAACTTGAACCCAATGTACAGTGGTGAGCACTGTTTGAGTGAATACCTCATTAGTATTCACGAGTTGATGTTTAGCACAAAATAAAGAAAACTATTATTTATTTTATCGGCGCCATGATTAGGCGTCGTATTCGGCACATTTTCCCCCTGAAGTAGAAGATATATGTTTGAAGTTATAACAACTTGAATGCTAATGAGGTGTTCACCCTAACAGTGCTCACCGCTGTACGGTAAAAGGGCGTTCTTGAATTTCACCCGCATCGAAATGCGGCTGCCTCGGAAGGATACCGTGTCCTCGTTTTCTGCATCACAACGCCAAAGCTACTACTTCACCACCGTGGGTAATATGTTGTCGGTTAGGTTCTGGCTGCGAAATTTAAGAACACAACAAGGCTGATTATAATGTCCTCTGTGGGGAACGCCAGAAGTCACAAACACGCGAAAATAGCATGTTGGATGATTTATTACATCATGCCACGTATAAGAAAGCTTCGCTTTCAAAATCTATTCTGGCCAGGTTTCAAATGAAGGCTTCGCATTTGCGATCGTGGCTTTCTAACTCATGCAACGTGGTAACTCCATCTAAGTGGTGATATCCACATTTTATCTAATGCAAGGCACCTCTTCCTGGTGCTTAGAAATTTTGTCGGCTCGAGCGACTGGACGCGAGGGAGCGGAAAGTCGATTAAAAATAAGTAAATGTCCACAGTCGTAGTGTTGAGCTAATTTTTCTGCCCCTCAGCTGGTGTAGCGCTAAGGTGTTTTCAAAGGAAGTGGCGGAGAACAATTACACAGAGCTCTCAGCGCACGCTAATATGAATTCTTTTTGCTCCGTGGAATTTTACCCTTATTGTTTGGGGAAATTTAGTTATTTCAGTGCACCTGAATGAAGAACAAGAATTCCCATATACCTTTCCTGCTTTCAAAATTGTACCGGATATATGAAGTCATGAAGCATCGTTCGGAACACGTATGGGACAACCTGCATGAAATCTGAACAGCATCAGGGATCTCAGGAAAACCAGAGATAGCTATTATCTACAATCTTTTATTATCTACAAGCTGCTTATCTTGACGCGCGCCGCGCGGCCAAGCGAAAATCTGCGCAACGGCCGCGAGCCGATTCGCAATACCGTGCCTATAGCAGCGTTTATCATTTCCTATGAAAACTTAGCCAAACCTGGTAAAACCTGCAACAAGCAAAGTCGATCACCAGCTCCGCTGTTTACTCCAGCCTTGCACTACTAGTGCAAGCTGCCCACTTTTTTTATAGGTACTTCCACGCTAGAGGAAAAAAGCGCGCGTGGCATGCGAAGGAGACCGAATGCATCAGCATTACCCTTACCACAATAGCGGACGTCTTTGCCGCCGCGGCAAGCAAGTGATTCGCTATCATCTTGAATCAGTGCGACTCTAATCAGCGATACTGAGTAAGGGGAGTATATTTCCTTGGTCCATTCGCCAAGTGAAGGAACCGGCCGCACCGCATTGGTCTTGCCGATCGTCGCCGAGCATCGTGCCACGAAAAATAACGCCGATTCCCTTTCGTTTTGCGGCAGGAAAAAGCTACCGCTCAGCTGTTTTCGCAGCGCGCCTTCTACCGCCTGCGACATGCCGCGGGCGTTTTTCCCGATAGTGTGGACGTATAGTCCCTGCGGTAAAAAGATTAGTGCAAGTGACTAGTGGCCGGACTGGCACATTGCATTTTCCAAAGCAGGGATGGCCGTCAGAAAGCGTGTCGTGATTTTGCCGCTCCGATGACCAGTCACTTGTGCCGCGTATCGTGATCTTGCCGCTCCGGCCGCCAGTCACTTGCGGTAATCTTTTTCCGCTGGGTCTGCACCTGAAGATCCTAACTGCTGAACCCATGCACTAGGTGTTACACACATGCATATATTAAGGGTAAATTCTAGGAAGTTACGTGCCAAAACCAGGATATGATTATGGGGCACGCCGTAGTGGGAAACTCCGAATTATATTTGACCAACTGGGTATCTTTAACTTGAACTCAATGTACAGTGGTGAGCACTGTTTGAGTGAATACCTCATTAGTATTCCCGAGTTGATGTTTAGCACAAAATAAAGAAAACTATTATTTATTTTATCGGCGCCATGATTAGGCGTCGTATTCGGCACATTTTCCCCCTGAAGTAGAAGATATATGTTTGAAGTTATAACAACTTGAATGCTAATGAGGTGTTCACCCTAACAGTGCTCACCGCTGTACGGTAAAAGGGCGTTCTTGAATTTCACCCGCATCGAAATGCGGCTGCCTCGGAAGGATACCGTGTCCTCGTTTTCTGCATCACAACGCCAAAGCTACTACTTCACCACCGTGGGTAATATGTTGTCGGTTAGGTTCTGGCTGCGAAATTTAAGAACACAACAAGGCTGATTATAATGTCCTCTGTGGGGAACGCCAGAAGTCACAAACACGCGAAAATAGCATGTTGGATGATTTATTACATCATGCCACGTATAAGAAAGCTTCGCTTTCAAAATCTATTCTGGCCAGGTTTCAAATGAAGGCTTCGCATTTGCGATCGTGGCTTTCTAACTCATGCAACGTGGTAACTCCATCTAAGTGGTGATATCCACATTTTATCTAATGCAAGCCACCTCTTCCTGGTTCTTAGAAATTTTGTCGGCTCGAGCGACTGGACGCGAGGGAGCGGAAAAGTCGATTAAAAATAAGTAAATGTCCACAGTCGTAGTGTTGAGCTAATTTTTCTGCCCCTCAGCTGGTGTAGCGCTAAGGTGTTTTCAAAGGAAGTGGCGGAGAACAATTACACAGAGCTCTCAGCGCACGCTAATATGAATTCTTTTTGCTCCGTGGAATTTTACCCTTATTGTTTGGGGAAATTTAGTTATTTCAGTGCACCTGAATGAAGAACAAGAATTCCCATATACCTTTCCTGCTTTCAAAATTGTACCGGATATATGAAGTCATGAAGCATCGTTCGGAACACGTATGGGACAACCTGCATGAAATCTGAACAGCATCAGGGATGGCCCTTGCCTAGCTTGCCCTGACCTGCAGTATCGAAAACAGAAAAGCAAAATTTAAAATTTTGCCACTATTATTTACACTCAATTTATTAATAACTCATCAGGGCCCTAATTCCCAAAAAGTTCTTACGCTAGAACTTTTCGTAAGAAAGAATGTTAGCCAATCCGGATGTCAGACATATCATTTGCTGAGGCGGCCAGCCAAAGCAAAAGTGAACTTACGAAAGAAATGATTTGTGAATCTCGCCCCAGCTTCATTGTATGTTCGAGAGGATTAATTGTTTTGTGTTGTAGCCTCGCATTTCCCAATGTCATTAGATTGATCGAAGTAGAATTTGCACGCGAGCCACCAGCCAATGGCATCGAACTTGATTCCTCGAAAGTGAGAAAAACAGTGGCCATGAACTGAGAACTAATATTCCTCTTCGTTATTATATCCACGCATAGGGTAATAAAAGAGGATAATTTCTCGAAAGACTGCCTGCTTTTCAGACAAAGTGAAACATACGTACGGAACCTGAAACAGTTTTTCTCTTTAATCTTTAAAAGTATTTGTTTACAAAGCATGAGGAAGATAGAACGTGGGCAAGACCTTTGCCGCTTTCATTCTCGCCTGCATCCATGGTTTTGTACCAATAAATAAAGAAAACGAAGCCTCGCATGCACTCAAGTGCGATTATGATGTATTTGCTTCCTCGAAATTTTTTGGCCTTTGCTCTAGAGAAAAAAACCGCAACATTAAATTAATTTTACATATTCTAGAACATTTTTACTTCAACTATCATAAATACAAGAAAAAAATTCAACGCTTTTTTGAATATAAAATGAAACTGACAAAAGTTCAGTACTCACTCTCGGTTAGGTTATTCAGTTCTCGAATATATCAAATATTTGTATTATCTTTCTTTGTATCTTTTCATCGTAATGTTGTGCCCAATCGAAACCTATTAAATATAGTTAAACGAGAAAGTACATTTCTTCCCTTAAAAAGTACTGAAACAATTCAAATGTGCTTCAGAACATTTTGCAAATTCCTTTGCCTGCAGTGTATTTAACAATCCCAAAGTGTTCTTATCACCATTGTTGGTCTAGTGAGTTGCGAAAGGTGTGAGGCTCTGCAAAACTGTCGCGTTTGGACTTTTTGCTACCACTATCTCTACTTTTGTTGTGATCCGTTTCTGTGCTTTCTGGCCCCGTTTGGCTTGTGATATAGGCCTTGAGCTGCACGATGAGGAAAAAAAGCTCAAATTATGATAGCGAATGTTGAAGAGAAAGTAAAAAACGACGCTGTGGCTGTCAATAACCTGTTTCACATGCGCAGGTCTTATCACAGCAAATTAATAATACTAACATACGAAAAAAAAGGAGAGATGAGAAACTTTTGAACAGTAATGTAAACGTGTACACCTAAGGAAGGTAATTTCAGGGTACCTAGCGCACATTTTATATCCCTCCAGTAGGAGCAGCAGTACTATCTGCATTTCGCAAACCCCCACACTAGCAAAATGCACCGCGATAAATATGAATATTGTAAACGGTCTTGTACATAACATTAACACATTCGCGCAAACATATAAAGGAATCGAAAGCCTGCGAAGACATTCAGAATAAAAATTGCGAAAGGTTCTCATAATGCATAGGAACAAATGTAAGTTAGGGGCAGTACTAGTGAGGTCCTATTATTTTTGTTTCATGGCCGGACTGCAGTGTTGTCCCAAGGGTGAAGAGGCCATTACCAGAGGGCGGTCGTTTCCTACACGTCGTTCGTGGAAGATTCGAGGGTGCCTTACGGCGCCCTTTGTGCTCCCGCTTCCTGATCTGATCAATCAAATATGAATCATCGCTATGCAGCCCTCTGCCTGGAGGTGGTCTTGTACGTATTCGCAAGCTAATGGTAAATACAAACAAGTATAAAATGCATTCATGACCATGAACGCTTGAATCTTTGCAAAATGCTGCAAGACAAGCACGCTCCGGCCTTCAAAAGAAGGTTTTAGCTCTTTGTGATGGAGAACTCAGCTGAAAGTCAAAATGTGGCATGGTGTTCTCGCGCATAATGCATCCCATCATCAGGTACAGACAGAAATGAAGCACAACGCTATATACACATACCTTCTGGCGCATATTAGCAGCATTCATTATCCCTGTCGTCATATGAACTTGCCATGTCTTGATATGCTGCTATGGTTCCGGCCGTTATCATTACAAGCAAGTGCAACAGTTTTATTGTATTCTACGATTCCACCGGCACAGTATAGTGGATGCATAACTTGCGTAGCATGCAGGATGAAATGTTCATGACCGAACTAACAGCAGCCTAAGGAAGAGATGCTAACTCTCAGATGCCTAGCTAAAATACTGGAGGATTGCGCCTATCTCGATCATCTAGCAATGCATTCACGTATCGTATTCTGGTGGCCTCACAGATGCCGCCTATGTGCCATGGCTATGGTTAACTAAAGATAGTTAGTAAACGTAAAATGTAGATTACACCGCTGCAGCTCGATATTCATCAGTCCTGGCCATAAGTATGCAGCTTGGAAAACCTGGGAAGCGCAAAAGTGAAAGCCAGGTGGCAATGTTACCTTATAGTTTTTGCTTCAATTCCACGTGTCGTCAGACATTTCGGCTGCATCGGCTACGCTTTGCTTTGGCCATTCAGTGTTCACTTAACAGCAAGCAATGTTAACATCACAGAATAAAAGAACAGACAATCGTAACTCCGAAAATAAACATTCAGTGAAATGTAAAACATGTAGATTGTTAAAGAATGCCATCTCACTGTACAGCAAGCTCTGCTGTGGCTGTCGCCCTGTCACTTAAAGGGACCCTGAAACGATTTTGACGATTTTGTACAAACGTACTGAGTCGTATTAGAGTAGGTCCTTCTGATCATTAATTGACGCGTCTAAGCGCTCCACGTAAATCGTGTAATTTATTATAAGGTTTTAAAAAGGTACATCGCTACCGATCGCAGCACGCCAATCGGCAGAGTTTCATGCCCAAGTGACGCGATTTGCCCATAACACGTCACTGGGCCAGCTATCCGATTGGCTGCCCAGGGCGCGTCATCAATAATTTTTCCGACATTATGGTGAACAAATGTTGTTCGTAATAGTTTGGATGTTAGTTAATTAGTTTCTATGAAAAGAAAGTAACAGAAAGAGAATGCACAAGGATATGTCTCACCACACTAAAAGCACTTCCGGCCCACAGCAAGTGTCATCGGCTTGTGTTAAAACGTCCTCCGTGTTGACGAGAGCTGCGCGGTCAGTGTTGGCCTTGTTGATTCTTTTCGCGAGCACCATGGTTCGCCCTTGTTGCGTTGTGGGCTGCAAACGTAGCGATCGGTGACACGTCAAGCTGCGACATCGTGCCCCGCTGCGACATCGTGCCACGGTGCAAGGCAGCAGACGAGCGGAGTGGCTGCAGCGCATCGGACTTTCGGTATCCAAACCAATCCAAACGGCGCCAGCATCTACGCGTTTGCGGCCGTCGCTTCAGGTCGAAGGTTTGCCACAATAGAGTTTAGCGTGTCCGGTATTGAGGTAAACGCAAGCGCATGTGTACTGGCCGCTTTAGCATGTTTTACGTGATTAACGCAGGCGCAAAAGTGAACTGTTTGCACGGTGCAGCCACCTGGAAGCACAAAGCTCAACCAAACACACAGCTAATATAGCAGTAACCAAGTTTTTCCACTTTGCTGCTGGCTCAAATTTTTGGCAGGAGCGTAATCTTGAGCAAGTTGTCATGTTTAAAATGTCTTACAGTTGGTTACAGGAATATTAGCTCTGTATTTGGCTGCTTAAGCTCCGCGTCACCAGATGGCTGGACCGCGCATGCTGATCACGTACGTCTACGAAGCTCCTTCATCACAGCGGTAAGGAGAGGCTTTAGTTTACGCCTCTGGCTATCCGTCAAAACACCCAGCTCGCCTGTGGTTACCGGAATACTGGACACGCTCCACGCTGCGACAGAACGCCCGCAACGCACGCTGCTTGATCGCTCTCGTTGGGGATCAACGGCCGGGCGACTAGCGGAGGTATTGCAGAGCCTTCGCGCGCTGGCTCCAAGACAACCGGAAATAGGGGACAACACGTCACAACATGACGTAAAGCCAGCGAAGGCGGAGCTGAGCCCCGATCCCTCAGCGAACGAGTTGAGGAGAAATGGATGGCTAGGAAGGAGGGTAACTTGTAATTGTCCGTAGCTCTCTTAATATGAGACGCTTCACTTAAATTGTGCCGCGAATGTTTATCTGTAGCTTCACCCTACGCGTCTGCAAAATTTGTCCGAAACGTTTCAGGCACCCTTTAACATATTTTATACATGGCCCGATATGCTTTGCCTTTATGACCAGAACGAAACGACCCTCTTTCGAACACAGGCATGCGACGGCACTGTCGGCACTGTAGCCCTGTAGATATAAATAGAGAGGTCATTTGATTGGAATGTGCTGCTCACGAAGCCGGATAATCAATTATCAGCGGGTTTGGCTTGTGCATACCTTCTAGCAAGTAAATGTGATATACAGGCCCATCTTCGTAACACTTGGCATCTAACTGCACGCAAGACGATCCGGTGTCATCACAGATAGCCATTGAATGTCCGAGAATTTCCATGCGCCACTTATCCTGCGTCCACCCACACTGCCTAAGCTCTATGCATAAGCACAAATTCATGAAAATCAGAAGAGGACGTTGAAATGACGACGGAATCAGCACGGTGACATCACGACTTTGATCTCACACCCAGAGACCCAAGCTGGTAGACAAAATCAATCACTGGGTGGGCGTAAGAGTCTAGATAGAGATATAAGCTCAAAATATCTTAAGCAGGAAAAGATTGCTAAGTGAATTAAAACATACAATTGTTTTATGCACGGTTTGTTGACCGAGAGCGTCCTATAGAGGTGCTCGACGTGCTACATCAACGTGGAATTTCAAAGATCATCCGACTAACAATCAAGGCTGCATGTTATTGTGTGATTGGCCTAAGGAAAGGGTATAAGTGTGGATGTCATCAAAAAATATACTCGTTTGGACGACTTGCCTCAATTTGTAACCACACTTTGTATTGGTTGAATGATTCTCAGAATCAGAGTGGATCTGAATGACGTCATAAGGAACTTTAACAGCGAAGTGAGCATAAAATTGCCTAAAAATACTCTGAAGCCCTGCATTGTGGCGTTTCTGAAACATCCTTTGTGGCTTGTTTCTGAAAAACAAACGGAATGTTGCAGCAGTTGCGCTTGTGCGCTGTCTTGCAAGTGTGTATTCCCAAAACCTTCTTTCGGCATTACGCTGAACCTCTAAGTAAAGTTATTGTGGTAGGTTTTCATTCATATAATAATTACGCAGGGCTTCCACGTGATTGGAAAGCAGCACGTGTTGTTCCTATATTTAAAAAAAGGTGACCAGCGTTCAGTCGAATTATCATTCGGTTTACATCCTATTCTCTTTTTGTAAATTCTTTGAGCATGGTTTAGCTGACTTGCTTACTGGCTTCTTGACCGAGCATAACATTTTATCTCTTTTCCAACATTTTGGGAAGTTGTTATCGCCGGTCACCCAATTATCCACATCCATTAACGCCTTCGCTTCTATTACTGACAAGGCTGACCGAGTAGACGTAACATTTTCTAAATTTACGTAAGGTTTTCAATAAATTTCCTCACGAGAAATTAATTTTCAAATTGCAATTACTTGGTCTTCCTTGCTTCCTCATATCCTGGGTTTTAGCTTATTTAACTGGTCGAAATTAGTACATAATAAATGATGTGCAATGGCGTAATCTTCCGGTGCCGTCGCGTTCATCAAGGCAGTGTGCTTGGCCCACTACTTTTTCTTATTTGTTGTAGTGGACGTTATAGATTTGACCATTAATATTCCCCTGTTTGCCGATGATCGTATCACTTTAACGGCATTGTTACAGCTAATGAACAACTAGCACTGAATGAACAATTAGCATTGAACAACTCCTTAAAATGAACAACTAGCATTGAACAATATCCTTGAATGGAGCAACAAATGGGGGGTAAAACTCAACTCCGATAAATCTATGCTTCTACGCATAAAAAAAATAAATTGTCAGCCCTTCCACTGGCGTTGAGATTGAAGACCAGCGAACCTGCACTATGGTGGGAATTATGTATTTTCAATTATCACTATTAAGATGTGATGGTGTAATTGGTTATTTGAACTATTCAAGAATAAGAAATATATTTGATCCGGTGGTTTTCATTTATTTAGTGACCACAGAGACCATGGCCTTATGGTCGCTACGGTACACCACCATAGGGTGTACGGCAAAGGTTGGCACGTTTTTCATAAACACGTTACCAACGCCGCGCGCGTTCGGTGCGAACGCGGGCAAAACGCCGCCGCCGTCGACAACAGTTCTGCGCTTTGCTGGAGCTGCTACATGTCCAAGTTTGTACAGCTCCTCAGAATTTAGAGAATGACAGTCTATTAACAAATGTCATATGAAATGAAATACCGGCAGAGCATGCCTTTTATGTTAAATCGTCGCAGACTGTGATTGAGTCGCCAGTTCCCCTTGCACCCGGTTGCAAGATACGCATTTGGTGCCGCAGCTAAACGTCGCCTCCCCCCCCCCCCCCCCCCGCCCTTGGTGCCACGAAAGAAGTCCATTCGTTCGAGCCGCCTCTACGGGCCAGGGAGCGCGTGCTTTCTTTCAGTGATATCCTTTCGTACTACCGGAACGAACGAAGGGAATACACACCCCCAGCCCCATCCCTCGCCATAGCGCAAGCCGCACACTGGCGACGACTACATGCCCGACTGCCCCATACCCCTTACTTCTACGTGCACGATACCCAGACGAATTCTCCTCCTCATGCAAACTTTGCGGTACACCACGAGACTTCCTACACACCCTCCTCACATGCCCCACCTTCTCTCATCCCCCATCACAGACCGTGGCGGAGTCTTACTGGGAGACTCTTTTGACCTGCGCTTCCCCTCAAGACCAGTGCTGGATCATCTCCAGTGCTATGAGAAGGCTTGCGCTCCAAGGGCTCTCCTTTGCTTTGTAAGGGTGCGTCCTCGCAGTAAGGGAGCACCCAAGTTCGATGTAGGGGTCTTCGCCCCCACCATCAATTGCAATAAAAGTTTCTACCACCACCACCTCCCCCTGAAAGCCCGCATCCCTCGCTCGCTTTCACTCGCACATAGAGCATACGGCCAATGAGAGTTTTTTCTACACGCGGACACGATCATCGGAGACTGAGCCCTTCACAGCTTCGCTGTAAAAAAAATCCAGAAATTTTCTTATTGGGTACCCCAAGCTTGACAGGGCCCAGGCCTCTACGCTTAGAATGCTACATACTAGATCTTACCCTACTTCTCGCTTAATGCACTTAATAGATCAGGAAAACTCACAGGAATGCCGCAATTGCGTATACGAATGTTGTAATTTTGAACACATGCTCTGGCTGTGCCCAGCCTTAGAGGCCTCTTCACTTCAAACCAAAGACTCCTGGGAATCCGCCCTCCGGTGTCCAGAACATTTAGAACAACTCCAGGCCGTCCAGAAGGCCCATGATGTTGCGGTGGGTTTCTGCCTGCCAGTCCCGTCATGGGTGAAGCCATTGGCTCATCCTGGGTCCCCCCGGTCGGGAGCTCTTCAGGAAAATAAAGTTCTTTTCATGTCATGTCATGTCGAATACGGCCGTGAAGGGTCAGAAGCTAAGTTAAAGCGCCCTAGTGGATTTTACGCCCTTTAAAAGAGGTGAAAAATACTACGACTGAAATTATTTTACTCAATAATAAGCTTTCAACTTTCATTAGATCCCAGCCCATACCTCAGACTCTCTGTATCCTGTAAAATGCGTCATTCCCACCCTCTTGCTCTCTCTGCTTACCTTGGCAGGACCAACCTCTTTCAGTATTTCATTGAACAGCGGAGCCGTTTAAGCCGTTCGTAAGTTGTGCCGCAAACCGCAAAACATCGCTGAGCGATGAGTCACCTGGGTTGCCTAGCAACCACCTCGCAGAGCGGCGTGTGCTTCGCCTCCTCTCTGTGCCGTGCACATGTTGCCTTGACATGGGACGTCAAGGAGAGGGAAGGAGAGCATGCGCGCGCAATGCTCCAGAGAGGGAAAGAGAAAATGAGAGCTATACTCCATCTCCCAAGCTATTGTAAGCACTGCCGAAGGTACGAGGCGTACATAGGCAACATCCTTGCGCAGCTATATATAGTTCCTGCAGCAATTGGCTGAATTTTGGCTACACTAGAAAGTTTTATTTTTGCTCGCTACAAAAAACGGTACAGCTATACGTGACATGTTAGGACCTTTGCGCATGCACGTCGTATACTTAGAATTACTGTGGTAGGTACCGCCGGTAACCGTAATAGCCACCCTACCCGTGATCACTTATCGAAACATGGCAGCACCCATACAGTGCCGACCACCCGCTTCGGTCCGAACTCGCGCTTTTTACTGGTTCTCCGCCCTGTCAGGAACAAACAAGGGACAGAATTCGTCATAGCTAAGTCTCATCTCAAGCTGAGATCATATATCATTAGGTATGTTTTGTAGCAATTATTGAGATCGGCTGTTTGTTTTCACGCTTGTAGGAGTACAGACACGGCGCCGATCCGTAAAACTGCTTTTATTTCTAGTTAGCAGATCATGCCATAGCACTAGCATTGGTGATGCTTTGACGATTCTTAACACCATAAAAGCCTAACTGTTCACTGCATCATTAATTTCCTACCCCGCTCTAGCATGATAGTGGATGACGGTAGCGAGCAAATGCCAAGTATATAGACGCCGAGCAGACGCTGTACCGTAGGTGAACATTTAAGAGGGCGTTCGTCCTTACTACTTGCGAAGGAGGCTGCAAGGTAACGGCAGGGAAAGCGTGCAAGTAAAGCGAATCCCTGCTGTCGCATGCATGTAAATGCAGCGTATGGTTACGACGTCAAAATATTTTTTTGCGTCAATCCACCAAACATGGAGCATGCAACAGGATGGCAAGCAGACGCTGAGCAGACGACGCGACGCGGATGAGAACATCCCGAGGGGCATTCGGCCTTCCTACTGGCTAAGAAGTCATGCAGCTTCCACAGTGCTACAGTGCCTATACTCTAGGCACTGTAACAGTGCTGACAACAGCTAGTTAGATGGAGTTTTTTTTTAGGAGCGAAGCTCCTTAGGGTGTGGGTCTGTCCCTCCTCTGTAGTATGTAGTAGTAGTAGTAGTCGTAGTAGGTAGCCACGTCTACTTTTATAAAAAAAAATCCGAAAGTTGTGTTCGTAGCGCAGAATCGAACCAGGGACCAGGGACCCCTCGCTTCCGAACGCGCGGCGCTAACCACTACGCCACGAAGCGCACATGGACACACGCACCACGATGACAATAAATACCCAACATTAACGAAAGACTGCGCGTTTCTAACGCGTTTGTGCTAGCGCGTTACGGCCCCTGTAAGAAGCTTGTGTAGGACGCTGTGGCCTCTCCGCTTTACCCCCGTATTCATAAACGCTCCTCGACTTCAACTTGACTTGCCACCGCCTTGGGCAGCGCGTTCGAAACGCGTTGAAGGCGGTGGCAAGTCAAGTCGAGGAGCGTTTATGAATACGGGGGTTATACTCTCTCAGCAGTCATGTGATGGCGTCGGCAAACGCGGTGCACGTTCCGGCATGTGTAAACGGCTGCGTAAAACGCTGTGACCTCTCCCCCTTACTAGAGAGTACTACTGCACGTTTCTAACGCGTTTGTGCTAGTGTCCCCTTAAGCGGGAGATGGTGCAATTATAATGAAGGGCGCTGTTATAAAATAGGAATGACGTCACATATGGCGCGTGTCATTGGTGGAAGTCAATCGTTCGATTTAGTGCGGCGAGACTGGGCGAATTACACGGAAGATTCACGGTTTACCGATGATTCCCTCCGGAGCTTCGCCCACTCATCATCATTCACCCCGTGGATATGCGGTGTTTTTTTTTTTTTTATAGAGAGAGATGAAGAAATTTTAGCTGCACCTGCGAGGCAACGTGCAGGGATGCTGCGAACGCCACCCGCGTTTCCCAGTGTCCCCGCGTTCGTGTCCAGCGGGCGCGGTGTACGTGATTGCAGCAGGCGCCTCTTGTTTCGGCTCGGCAGGTTTCGACCAGCCACGCCCCGGCAAGTGTGGAGGCGCAGCTTGACCGCGACGTCACCGGGGAGATAAAGCTCGGAGCCACCGCATCTCTATGGCCGCCGCGACGGCTGCAGAACTCTCGTTGACTCTATGGCAAGTACATGTACCTTTGACATGGGACGGCCATAGATCCGCACACGCGAACGAAGAAGAAGCCGCTCATCTATAAGCGCGTGGAGCGGCCAAGCGAGAATATGCGCGCCGGCGGCGAGCCGATTCGGAATACCGTGCCTAACAGCACTTAGCATTTCCTAGCAAAACTTAGCCAAGCCTAGGAAAACCTGGAAGAAAAGCTAGCTCGATCACCAGCTCCGCTGTTTACTCTAGCCTTGCACCACTAGTGCGAGCTGCCCACGTTTCCCCCCCCAGAAATATAGAACAATGAAATGTCATTCCTCTTCATTATCCTAACTCTGCAGAATCACTTGAATCTAGGTTCTTATTAGTTAGTGCTAGGTATAATTGCTCTTTTTTACAGTTTAGTTTCTTTTCCTAACGTTTATAAATTTTTTCTTGCAATATTATATCAGCGTTCTAGCCTTCTGTACGCACTAGGGAGCCTACATGCAAGCGCCGTTTTAGGGTGGTGACAACTTCGAAATTTTGAGCGCTATTTACCGCCAAATTTGGTGAGTAGCCACTTTGATTCCCAATTTCGCTAGAAGACGCAGCTCATTCCTGCTTTCTTTTTGTCACGCTCGGATGTACCCATTTTGGCACGCGATCTATTAAATTTCTTTAATTTAGTTTTGCACCAATGTGCGCACGAAACCTGCAAACATCTTTAATATACTAGTTGCCTTTTCCTTTTATTTTAACATATCAAACTTATTTTCTTTCCATAGCATACAAAACATCAAGTTATAAGGCACGGTGGCGTGCTCGTGGTAGTATTTTCTCACGCCAAGAATGTGATCTGCAATAAACACTGTCGTTGCCTTCCAGTTGTACACACGATATAAAAAGTGTTTTTCGAAGTGTGCTGTAATAAACACTGTGCTTACAAGCCTATTTAACTAAAACGTAGATGTGTCATGCACTGCTCTCAGGCACGCTATGGGTCTCTGGCTGCTGAGGCCAAAGTTTATTTTAAAAATTGAATTAGTTTACAGGCACGAACGGTGTCGGGAAACGTGGTCTGTCGGCTGGTCTTTTCGCCATTTTGATTCCCACATGCTATATTTGGCGGAAAATTTTACCCGCCAATTTAGCTGGCGGTGGCAAGTACCCCAAAGTAGGCTCCCTACCTAGTACGCACATTTACCAGTTTACCTTGAGCCTCCTGCTAGGTCAACCAGACCTACATTATAATGAAAATAAAGAAAACATGTAAAACATTAGAATCTCATTGAATAATCCAGCACCAATAAGTCAATACATCTATCGTCGTCTGCTTTCTTGTTTTTCCCATTCATGCAGAGGAGGAAAGTAGTGATGAAGATCATCCAGTCCTAGTATGAGACCTAGCATGTTAACGAGTCCAGCTTGCACAGGACTTTCTTTGTGGCCTTCGCATAATACACCTTCGCCATGAATTAGCATCTCATCTATCATAAATATGTCCCGGTGGGCCCCAGAAGCAAGGTACAAGACATAGTGGGATTATAGAAGAACCATGCTCTTCTAAATAATGCGCTTCTAAAAAATTCCGGCTCTTCTAAAAAAGATTACACCATCTTCCCGTAGGGGAACCCTAAGTAGTATGCGAAGCAGCCATGGGGTCGACTCGAAGTTCGGGATCAGCCTGTCGCCGCTGCCGTTTCGTGGCAGCGGCTCGAGCCCTCTTCTCCGCGGCGCTGTCCACGGCGCTGACACTGGCGTTGACGCTGGCGCCGTCCGTGGCACTCATCGCGGCGTTGCGGGAGGAGAATGATAGGAGCGGAGCGCGCGCGCGCGTCATTATACTGCGAGCTACAGTGGCGCCCCCCAGCGGAGTATGCAGCGCCTACCATCGCGCCTCTAACCTAAGCTACTTCGCAATATCGCGGGGGGACCCGCAGGTGTTGCCATTCGTTGCGCAACCCGGAGAGGAGAGGAGCGTCGGAGAGGAGAGGAGGAATGCTGAGAGGAGAGGAGATGAGACAAGGAGAGGAGGGGGAGGAGGAAGCGCATGCGCAGTGCGGTAGTGGATGCCGCACCGCGGATGGATGTAGGGAGGGAGTGACATAGCCCCGACCATAAGCTGCTTCGCATCTAAAATGATGGTTCTTAAAAATCCCGATGTTGAAGCATCAAATTAGATGAAATGAAAATGGCAAGAACCCATTGTATTGCATGGCATGGGCATAGAAAGGCTACAAAGTGATTAAGTCACAACGCGGAGGTGGGTAAATAAGTCGATTCGTGCCTAGTATATCCGACAACATAAACAGCAAGGAATAAAGCAATAAGCGGAAAGCATAGTTTTTTCAGGGATGTGGCAGAGGCTTATCTTTCGCGCCTTCTGACGTTTATAGATTCGCGCAAAGAGAACAAGTTTCAAGTAAAGCTGCGAGATAGGGCTTCTGTTTACCCTCCTCGTCTACTGAATACCGCAATTCCTTTGTTCTGATCTTCAAAAACAAAAAGAAGAAGCAAGCTAGCGGAGAAAGGGCGCAATTTGTCCAGCAGACGCCATCTGGGGCACAAAATTATGGGAACCTAGGAGAAAAGCACGCAAAAAAAGAAAGAAACATAGATAACTCGAGGCATTCGTTGATAAGTCTACCCGTAGTCACCTTTGAAGCCATACAACGGCGCCCCTATTTCGTGGGCTTTATCTCCGTGTCAAAGCCGATAGCCCCGGGTGCCGTTTCGCTAAAAGACACTGTTTGTTCTCCTCTGGCTATATTTTATGCCTTTGAAACAAACATGCTTTTGACCAAGATGAGATGTATTTTTATATATATATATATATTCGTCATGACTATATACTTCCTTATTTTACTACACAAGCAGCCCTGTTCACTCAAAGGATGCGTAAAATACGCTTGTATTTTATAAACACACAGAATGCTGTAACAGTTGTTCTGGGGTGCTATGCAGGATGCGCCGAGTTTCTCGTTCGCACGAGTTTTACCCGAGTTTGCTCGATGGCAGTCAGTGAACGGAGACAGCAAGAACGTGCAAGAACAGCAGGGAAAAAATTGCTCGCCAATCCACCCTGTGAAGGTGCTAGGAAAGCGAAGCTTTTTACGCCACCCTCACGGTGACTGCGGCGCACTTGATATTTCACACACTACAACGTAACTTTAACCACGGCCTTTATTATTATTTACTTCACAACAATGTTCACTACTACTTTATGATCGGTGTGATATACTCAAATTTTCAGTTTTCACTGTAGTTACATTCTTTGCCAAGGTTAAATCAATGCACGTTCCGCGAATGGTGGTTGGTTGTTTTGCATTGATGAAGCACACGAGTGCTAACTCTTTCCGTGGTCTACCCATAGTGGAGTAGTCTAGAAAATGAACCGAAGCAGTTACTAGGCTGGAAGGGTTTCGAATGATGTCAACCCTCTTTCAAGCAGCTGCATAAGCTTTGCAACAGCTGCAATCTAATCTTACGGACCGCGCCGAGCCTTTTTCCGTTGTTTGCCCGCAGCCCTTATCATCCATCACGTTGGCTCATCACTAAGAAGCTTGTTTTTGTGGTTTTTCTTGCGAAAACGAGTGCTTAGTTGTACGCTGAATGCCTGAATTCAAGTAAGCTATACTGCTATATCTGCAATTGTTAGCGGTTCGTCGGGATAGTTTTTTGATTACAACGACGGACATGACAGAACCCTTGGCTGGTAGAGGTACAAAGCTTCGCTTTAAAAGAAATGTCGAAATAAAGCCGCGTATATATGACAACATGAGCGCACCCTGCGCGGCACATGGCTTCTGCGCTTCAAGCCTAGAAGACCGCGCAACAAAACGCGCCAGTGCCGCGTATTGTTATGAACGTATTATCACAATTTAGCAATACCGTCATTGTCCCGCTCTCTATCTGCACACTTGCCGTGAGCCGCTTGCCACGCCTTTCTCTGGCGCGTCAAGGGCGTGCCTCCTCTTTCGCGCATTATCTTTCTATCCTCCGGCGAATGCGAACCGGGCACAGGTGCATTCTTGCACCTACACTCTCCCTCAATGGAATACTTTAAAATACAACAAATAAAATAACGAACATTTCGTTTCTTAAAGTGTCAGTTTTTTTGTTTTGAATGCTATAAATTTGTGATGACAAACGGAGACAGAGCTAATTATTAAATTTGTCACTTTTTTGCTGATTGACGACCGTGAGGTGAAAGCGGATACATTCTAGAGGGTCGCAAGCACGAGGGAGTTCATACGGTGAGCAGTCGCCAGGGGCACTTCAGTGCTATGTTCAAATAAGTCAGACATGACAATGATCTGTCTATTCACTGTCTATTAGGGGAATGGCAACGGGGCGTTGTGGCATGGCTGTTCACCACAGGTGATTTCACTGAGGCCCCTATTAAGGGCGCCGCTTTACCAACTGAAACGACACTCTAGCCATAGAAACGGGAACAACGGCTGTCGCTGAAAAATGGCTGTGCGGTATTCTAGGGTCCCTAGTAACGTAGCACAGTGAAAATGCGCCAGTTTATCTGCGTGAGCGAAGCCTCCGCTATGCGTCACGATGAACAGCGCGCTGCACAGCAACCCAATTCATCGCTTGTCTTCACTTGCCCAGTGAAGGTGCCTCCGTGCGCATGTACAGTCAACCACAAAAGTTTGCGGACCACGCGAGCGCGTGCCAGACTGCCTATCCGCGCCACCTAGCGGTACGCCACCTAGCGGCGACAGGGGCGCTCTCCCGGATATGAGCCCTCTTGGTACTCGCCTGCCTGTTAATTTTTTATTCCCGTGCATGACATTGTTAGTTCGTTGTGTTGACGCAGAGCGCTGTCTGCGATAAGACCGCCACATATCTGGCTTGATAGCAGTATCGGAGCAATCACTGCAACCTTTGTCGACTGGTGTGCCAGTGGGTAGATAAGTTTCACGAAGCGCTGCGACGATTTTTTACGCGCGTTTACTGGCGCACTTTGGTTGGCAGCATCTTGATCCAATGAGTGTTGCTGCTTCTGCGTCTTGAGAGAAAGGGTAGGGAGGTGTTTCACTGTCATCAAAAATAAAGAAAAAGCGGATGCATAGAAAATTTTCTTTCACACATAGGCGCATCTTCGCATCAGTCGCTGAAAACGTAGTAGACTTGCTTCAGGCCACGTGGTGATTGCCTATTTGGAAAGATGCCGCTGCGTGTTCCACTTGACGAAAGAAGGCACATTGTGCGTTTATTTATAGAGGGAATACCTCAGCGCGAAATCTGCCGCCGAACAAACAGGAGCCGGACTGCCGTGAATAGGATTATTCAAGCTTTCCGCGACGATGACAGATTCACAGATATGGAGCGCAGTGGGCGTCCAAGGGCCACGACTGAGGAAGAGGACCGCCTGATTACTGCCGCCATCGTGGCTGATCCTTTTCAAAGTGCAGAGGATATCCGAGAAGCGCTCTCGCTCACGGTATCGTCTGAGACTGTAAGAAGAAGGCTGAGTGAGCTTGGCCTGCAGTCTTTCGTAGCAGCACAGAAGCCCTGCCTCTCAGACAGCCAGCTACAAGAACGACTCCTGTTCGCTACAGCAATGAAAGATTGGACAACAGAGAAATGGGGCGATGTCATCTTTAGCGACGAGTCAACTTTTTCCACGCGCTGGGACCAACGGAAGCGGGTTTGGCGTCCACTAAACTGCAGGTGTGTTTACAGTGTATTGGCAGTTAATTCACGAAGCTAATTCTGCATCACAACATGTTTCACGTAAAATGAGCTTTTGGACATCACGAGATTTTTCTGTAGTGGTATTATGTTGAAAACATTAACGATTGTTTCATAGCACTACTTACTCTGAAACTAATTAAAAGCTGCCAGTGGGTCTTTCAGTACTATCTAATGATGTTTGCACGTTTTCTATTGCAAATCTATAACAGCATTATAAAGTTCATACGCAAGAGGAATCACAACATTTTTAGACGCGCCGCTGGAACCCAATTGTATGCTATTTCTTGCAGATATCTGCCTAATTACACACAGAGTGTTCTATCCAGTGGACGGTGTTCCGTGAGCGTGTGGGGAGCAATCAGCAAAGATGGCCTTGGTCCCCTTGTGCGTCTGGAAGGGCCCTTCACTGCGTCACGGTACTGCGACGTCATCACTAGACACCTCGTTCCGTATGCGCTGGACGGTCCCTTCAGCGACGGCTGCTATTTTTTTCAACACGACCGCAGCCCGATCCATAAAGCACGTATCGTCCAGTCATTGCTAGAAGAACATGCTGTTTGCCAGCTTGAGTGGCTTCCATGTGGCGCCGACTTGAATCCCATAGAAAATGTCTGGGGCATGTTGAAGAAACGGCTGTCCACACGAGCCAACCGCGGCCGCACGGCCGATACGCTGTGGCAAGCGATCGCACAAGAATGGGAAAGCCTGCGCGGTCGACCGGAGATTACTGAATCTTTGTACGAGTCGATGCCCACACGCATCAATAAGGTGCTAGAAAACGGCGGACATTTCACTTCCTACTAGATCATTGAGAGACCTATGTTTCATGACACTTCTGTAAATGTCTTGTGAATAAATTCATCCCCTTCAGACACGAATTATGATGCACTGTCTGCAAATGCGTCAAATGCGCATGGCATCATTTCAAGACGCTCACTATTACATTCCAAGAAAGAAGACGAAGCAATGTGCTGTTTTGTGCGAGTTTCAGTAAAAAAATTAATTAGCGTATAACTCATTATCTAATTATTCTGAAATCCGTCAGCTTCAATGCTTGCATAAAAAGAATCAACTATTAGGCCCGAAACGCATGCACACTTGCTTTTTCGGTTGTATTCGTGTCGACCGGAGAAAAAAAATACTCTTGACGTTGGTCTTGGAACGCGGCACGTCGAACGATTGTCTAACATGGTAGTGTCTCCAGCAAAGTGATCATCTGCAGCAATACGCAGGACAATGAAGTTAACTGACCGCTAGTTGTCCCATCAGGAAGCGGACACGAATGTGCACACTGAGTTTTAGGTGATTTGAAGAAACACGTGGCGTGGGACGCGCCTCCGAAGTTCGAGTCTCCAAACGAGGACGCTGTGTCGCAAAGGGTTATAAAAAGAGTCATCGCACCCGATTATTTCTTATTTTTCTAAATGTAACCACTATAGCAGCGCGGTGGTTCCGGCTTTGCGCAGCAAAACCTGCGCGCAGGCGATCAAATCCCGGCCGCTACTGTCACTTAGCGATGGGGGAGGAACGGAAAAATTCTGCCTACTGACTAAGCATCTGTGTCCCATGGCTGCCTCACCGCTCACTCACGCACTCACGAAAAAAAAAAAAAAAACAGCGTGGCTACGCGAAAATAGAACTGATAACAGCCGAAGAATACGCTGTCTGATTACTTGTACTGATATTCTGCTCTCAAAATATAAGCAAGTAGCCCTGGCTAACAAAGAGCGTGTCACGTTGAAAGAGATAGGTAGAAAATATTTGCGCACAGTGCGAAAATAGACAGGCCATGGATTTAAGGAGGGATGCGTCTTCAACGTAGCGCTGCTGTCGATCGCTGGTGACGTAGCAGAAGTGTCGCGAAGAGGCTCTTGGCCACGCGCTCGCGTGGTCCGCAAACTTTTGTGGTTGACTGTACGCAGAATTTAATGTGTTGTTCACTCCAATGTGCTTGGCGATTGCCTCTGCTGCTGAGCTAACAGCGATGGCAAATGGATATCGTAACGACAGCACAACAATCGCATTTTGGCGGGTTAGGGCTCTTGTGTACAGTTAGGAAATTAGACTACGAACGCAGGAACGTGTTGCAACTGTTTAGTGTGCCGTGCTTATGATGAAGAAATGCCATCGCACTCGGTCTAGAAATGCGAGCGTTTCTCGACGCTGACCATGTTTGCGACACTGCGGCTCCGATGCATCACCGATGACAGAGCAGCCATCTCAAACGACAGCTGTGATACGTTGTCGTTGAAAAGCACTACGCACTGCTCAGGATCGTCGTCCACCACGGCGCATCGACGCCTTGCAAGCAGCTACAGTGACGTGCCGATAATTATTTGCTGCGTGCTACATCGCCACAATGCAGACAATGAACCGCGTTGCCGGGCCATCACAAATCAAGAAGATATATGCATAAGGCAGCGAAAGTCGACAATCTTTTTTTTTATACTGGGGCTCAGTATATCATCGATGACAGTGCATTGTGCGTGTTTTATTTCGGCGGTCAAGATTGTTGATGCCTCTCAGTTCCGCACCACTTCGCTGTTGCCGAAAAATAAGTTGGGCGTGGCCCAACCGTGGTGTCGCGCGCAGAAGAGTTATATGCCTCGCGCGGGGCGTGACTTATGATTTTGACTGACAGGTGAACCCGTGCCAAACTCGTACAGTGGTTAGAACTGGTAGGGTGAACGCCTCATTAGCATTCACGAGCCTATAGCAGTTGATGTTTGTCGTATTCGGCACATTTCCTCCCTGAAGTAGAAGGTATGTTGAAGTTATAACAACTTTTATACTAATGAGGTGTTCACCCTCACAGTGCTCAACACTGTACATCGCGAAACCCCCCTCGAGTTGAACTCGCGAACATGGCGGCGACAGCAGCAGCCTGTGTCATCGCATCCAGTGGCAGCAAGCGTCAATATGACCGTCTGGACCCGTTCACTTACATGACCGACGTGGAGTTTCAGCGTCATTTTTGCCTTTCCAAAAGGTCAGTGCGCTGGCTGTGTGGCGGGTAAATTATGCTTTCCGAGCACAGACTGGGGTGACTAGGCTGCGGAGGAAAAGTTCGTGCGATCGCTTCGGCTTCAAGCGGTGTTCATCCACCGCGCCCCAGCCCCCGGCCAGGTCCGGCGGCGTGATCGGAGTACTGGGGCACCTGCGATCACCTGGGGTTTCAACACGGACAAACCAACCTGCGAAGGGGAAGTGGTCACATTATATTGGAAGACTCAGCATGGACCGGTGCACAGGTGCCAAAAGCGGTTTCGCAGTTACACGGTACCGCGCTGCACTGCACGGGCAGAGATGCGAAGGAAGTTACCAACCTTCAAAGTTTCGCGCTGCTGCATAGGCCGAGCTAATTCTCAGTCTCAAATAAGAAGAAAAATACATATTGTGCGAGCGAGATAACACTGGGACATAGCTAGCCAAAGCAAGCAGGCAGCGAAGCAGCAATAGCAGATGCAGACGACGCCGGCGTCGGTCGCCTGCTGTGCGGTACACCCCCCCCCCCCCCCCACGTCATGGCGCTTTCGATAAACTTTTAACTTTCCAAGCAATTACAGATTATTGCGACGTCGCCTGTCGTTTTTAAATTTAGATAATAAGTGAATAATATTCAAAACATCACCGAGTATTGGTACGTAAATATTTATCTAATATCAGCGCAACTACCTTTAGAATCCAGGCGGTGCTGGCGTCGCCTACGAAAGCCGGCCCCACTGCCTCTATGGGAATGTCACCGGCTTGGCGACACCTTTAATGCAGAGATGAACACCTGAAGATCTCTATAAATTAAAATGATGTATTTTTTTCGGACAGAACCACGACCTGATTGGAGGCATGCGTATTGGCCTACCTGCATTATTTTTCACCAGCTTTGGCTCTTTAACGTGCACTCATTGCGCGAAAAATGGTCAGTTCTGCAAACCGTAACCATCGGAATGGGGCTGCCGCCACCGGGATCAAACTCACAATCTGCTGCAACGTGACGTAACGGCATAGCCACTGAGCTACCGCTACTTCAATGCAATAAATAATAACTTAAATAATAACTGAATAAATAGAGTGTATTTCCTATATGACTTTTCCAGGTTTAGTCCATAGCCTTTGTGGGGCTGAAGAACGCTAATACGCTATCGATACACTAAACAATGCACTAAACGATACACTATCCGTTATATTGATGCGATTCCTCGCTCGAACGCAACTCAAATATTTGTTCTCGTAGCGAAAATGCCAAAATCTGAGTGAGAACAAATTGTGACGGCCCTTTTGAGAGTGTTTATATTGTGGTGACGAGCGGCCTCGTAGACCGGTAAAGTCGCAGGCTCTCGCGGGAGAGGAAATAAAATTCACCGCATATCCACGGGGTGAATGATGATGAGTGGGCGAAGCTCCGGAGGGAATCATCGGATCTCCCGCTTAAGGGGACGCTAGCACAAACGCGTTAGAAACGTGCAGTACTCTCTAGTAAGGGAGAGCGGCCACAGCGTCTTACGCAGCCATTTACACATGCCGGAACGTGCACCGCGTTTGCCGACGCCATTACATGACTGCCGAGAGAGTATACCCCCGTATTCATAAACGCTCCTCGACTTGAACTTGACTTGCCACCGCTTTGGGCAGCGCGTTCGAAACGCGTTGAAGGTAAGGCGGAGAGGCCACAGCGTCTTACACCAGCTTCTTACACGGGCCGTAACGCGCTAGCACAAACGCGTTAGAAACGCACTAGAAACGCGGCCTTTCGTTAATGTTGGGTATTTATTGCCATCGTGGTGCGTGTGTCCATGTCCGCTTCGTGGCGTAGTGGGCTAACGCCGCGCGCTCGGAAGCGAGGGGTCCCTGGTTCGATTCCGCGCTACGGACACAACTTCGGAAATTTTGTAGCGTTAGCTACACTGGCCTAGCCAAGCCCATTTCGCGTGGCACATCAAGAGCCGTGCTGCGCATGCGCAAGGATCAGTGATGTCACACGGCTTGCGCACCACCAGAGCCACCGGAGCCGGCACCTCTCGCGCACTCCGCCGCCACCGCGGATGCCTTGTTAAAGGATGCCTAAACACGCTAAACAACTGTGAGTTCGAAGGCCAGCGAGCACTTTCTCTCTGGCTTTGCTACCCTTACGCACGGGTACTCTCTTCTCTTCGCAGGACATGGGGACACTACGTCAATAATGAACTCTACGCAGGAGCTATTTTCTCGTTTGAAAACACCAGAAACTTTCGTCTATCAGGACTCCATGATTTCGGCTATGAGCTGTTGTCGCAAAGAAGTGTAGAGCACACTGCAAGAGGTGAAATTACTCTTTTGATAACGCGTGACAGGCAAGTGAGACTTCGAGGAAGAGCGGGCGCACAACAACACATAAAAGGCGTTCCAGAAGACTGGCTAGAAATGCGATAGCTTTTACTCAGTGAGGTCATGTTGATAATCCGGTTGGCGTCACGGCGTCAAAAAAAAGGACCGGAAAAGCTTGGTGAGGAGAATACTTTGTTTTTTTTAATTATCAGAGGTTGTTTACGGACCCTTTAAGCTGCCTGATGTTTGATTTTTTCCCTTTTTTTCATATACACCCAAGAGATTGCGTCATTCCTTATTGCCAACTTCAATGGGCCACACCATTGAGCTCTGAAATTTCACTTGTAATGGCTCGTCATTGCTGCCTCGTTGTTCAACATCTACAATGTATAAAAAAATCACAGCATATCCACGGTGTGTATGATGATGAGTGGGGTGAAGCTCCGGAGGGAATCATCGGTAAACCGTGAAGCTCTTCCGTGAAATTCGCCCAGTGCATCATATAAAGAGTGTGAAACATCGTGTATATACTAAACATCAAACTTTTCTTGTACTGTTGGTTTACGTGGTCCCTTCATTATCATCGCTTTGTGATCGGTGAAATGCAGGGAAAGTGGTTCTTGTATGGGTGTTAACGTAAAGTTGGCAAACACTACAAAGATGCAAGTTCCCCTGATGGTGGTTGGTTTCGGGTGGTCTAACGATATGCATCTGAGTCCATATCTGATTGCCATGTGTTGCATCAACCAGTCCTTACTTCTGTCTGCAACGTCGACGTTGAAATCGCCGTTCAGTAGAAACGGTCTGTTCCTGTCGCACTTGCGCATTGCCTCGTCAATGAACGCCTTGACGTCCCCAGTGGCTGGATCCAACGGCTGGAGCTTGGCGACGCTGCTGTGCCGCTTCGGCCTCCCATTCTCGAACGGCTGGATCTTCGCGACGCTGCCGTGCCGCTTCGGCCACCCGTTCTCGAACGGCTGGATCTTCGCGACGCTGTCGTGGCGCTTCGGCCTCCCGTTCTAGCACTGCGGGGTTTTCCCGGCGTCGCCGAGCAGCCTGAGGACACGCTTCGGCCTCTCGTTCTCGCACGGCCGGATTCTGTCTGCGAGCGCGCGCTGCCGCCGCCTTGCGCGCTCGTCACTCCGCCGCCTTGTCTTCCATCCGGCGACTCCGAACGAAAGAGAAAGCGCGCCAAGAGCGAGCGCCTTTTCTTTTTATTAGTGATATTATTTCCAAGGGAATATACACCAACGCCATCTATTGAGCAATTCATAAACTAGAGGTAGCAGCCCGACGACACACGTACGGACACACAACGCCATCTATTGAGCAATTCATAAACTAGAGGTGGCTACATACTACTACTACTACAGAGGAGGGAACGACCCACACCCTAAGGAGCTTCGCCCCTAAAACGTTCAATAACGTGGTTTATTTTAGTGGTGCTGCGCATATCAACATCGCCCTCGCGCATATATGGGACAAACAAAGGGGAGCTGTTTGCCATTACCTTATTGAAACAGCAATTGTGAGGCACAGCTCTAAAGGCTATTATAATTCGGAGCACAACGGTAGCCGAAAAAAAAAGATATTTACTGTTTTTGCGTAACTACCCTAAATTCCGAACTGACGGGGCGTAAAAAAGGTCATACCTTGAATTATTTTCGTCGTTCTGGCCTAGTCACTCCGGAATAACCTCAGCAAAGTAAAATACTTTTCACCGGCGTTTGCTACGCTCTAGCACGAAGCGTTTCAGCCTAATCTGTTCAGTACTCTTCACCCAGGTAGGCATTTGGTCCTACAGCTAGGACACGAGTTTCAGCTTTCCGAGAGACGCATCTGTAACTTCATTTACAGGCCAGCGTAAAGACAGCAATTATTTCTAGTTTTCTTGTATTTCGTCAAAGCTTGGCATTTCTAAAAGAGTTCCATCTCATTTCATGTACAAATTAACACGGAGTAAAAGAGTGACATACGGACTCGCAACTAAATCCTGCTCAGCATTCCAACGTAGTGCGTCACAGCACAAGTACTACTTGCTGAACTGTCTGAAGTGTACTTTGGGAGAGGCTCGGTCACACCAGGTGGGCCTATACACTGTTTAGTTTGCTTCGGTCACATTTTAAGCGAAGCTGACAAGGGTCGACGGTGGTGGTGGTGGTGGCGGTGTCACGCTGAAAAGTGGACCGATCTTGGCGATAGTGCAGAAAGGGTCCAAGCTCAATGGCACATACCAGGGACAAGAGAGAGAGAAGGAAAGGAATATACAAGGAAAGATCGAGAGAAAGAGAGAAAGAGATAGAAAGAGAGAAAATCACCAGCAATCTCAGACAAAGAGAGAAATAGAGAGAAAGAAAGGAGAGAGAGAGAAAAAGAGAGCGAGAGAAAGATAGAGAGAAATAGAGAAAGAAAGATAGAGAGAAAGAAAGGAGAGAGAGAGAGAGAAAAAGAGAGCGAGAGAAATATAGAGAGAAATAGAGAAAACAAGATTGAGAGAAAGAGAGAAAGAGAAAGAAATTGAAAATCACGACGAAGGTCAGCGAAAGAAACAAAGAAAGAGAAAGGAAGAAAGATAGAAAGAAAGAGAAAAAAGAGAGAGTAAGGAAGAGAGATAAAGGGAGAGAGAAATATAGATAGAGAGAGAGCAAGAGAAAGAGAGAAAGAAAGAATATCACCACGAAGGCCAAATACACGCACGACAAGCTTCGCTTACCCCTATTTTCACGACAGGGGAAGGGCTGGTGATATTTTCAAGATATCCTACAAAATTACCCAATCATTGGGTCACTAAAGATGAGTTAGTTCCCTAGGCGGACACCATTTACGAGGAAAACGAAAGCAATTTGTTAACAAAATAAATATTTGTATTAAAAACTCGACAGCGACAAACTTAACGGCATGTGTTCAAATTGCGGAGTTGATAGAAAACATTATAAAAGCTGAGTTCCATGTTTCTACTTTTTGAAGTTGACATGCAGACCGAAACAACGCGCCAAGTTATTTGTTCAATATACCTGATCGCGAACGCACACCACGAGATGCAGCTCTCTGTCGAACACCTCTGTGACGTAAAAGCGTGTCATAAAGCAAGCTGCCATCGCACTTTCCAGTTCACACAATCTAATTCCGATTGTTGCTGTGCCGCACTCTCAAAGGGATTTATAGTCACTTCAGCCGAATGCACAAAACAGACGCTCTATCGCACATTATTGGTCGCGAAGTCGAGCTTATGTGTCAGCACCATCGCTTTGTTAGTGTGGATAGGTGGCAGGTGGTATGCATGCAAACTTACACGGCGGCGAATCGCTGTGAGCGATTACGACCAATTGATTCGTAATAAAACGCAGTGACGGCAGTGAACTGACCATATTTGGCCCTTTAATGCCACATTTGTGGAAGAAACGCACCGACCATTCCTAGTGCCCGTCAAATAACCGCAAAACACAGCGTGTGCTTCGGTACTTTTTTGGTGCTTTTTCTGCGTACTTGGCGTGCGTTCTGCCTACTCTCTTGCACTGCTGTTGCGCAGCTCAACTTTCTGCTATTCCTGCACTGGTGATAAGAATGCCTGTATTTCTGTACAATGAAGGTAAGCTAGCTAGGTCTTGTTTCTCTGCTTCATCACTTGCGCGCAATACGACCGCCTTTTATTTTTATTTATCTGTCAAACACCTAATAGTTGCCAAATACAGTTGACCAGGGTACGCCACTATGAGTGACAGCGTCGTGGCAGGATCGCCACATGGCCTGACACGCCTTTGTTTTCCCTCTGTAACAGTGAGAGCGTAGCATTGTAGCAGAAAGCTTGCCTGACAGAGTGATTTGATAATATTACAAGTACTTAAACGCTAAACTTATGAGTTCTATTTTTTTTTCATTTGGGCAAATAATGACCCCAACCAGCAGTCCATCTAACGCTATAGTAATGACCCCATCACAATAGGCTCCAGCAACTCAGTGTTATGACACCCTGCGTCTAGCGGCGGCAATGTTACACTCGATCTTTTTGTAATGCTCTATTTGCGCTTCCTTTGATCGAACAGAATCAAAGTAGCACAGCGCCAAAATTCACTTGCGAGGATATCTGCTATTTCTGCATAGTAAGTTGTCCACACAATAAAAGAACACCTCAGCAACAGCCCGCGTGATCACTAAGCGACAGTCATACAATTATACGCCTATAAGATAAAGTGTACCCTGCGATATCACAGGATTGCGTAGGATACGTGCTTCCTACTGCTCAGCGGTCCTTACATCCTCTGTATTATTTTTCGTGGTATCACATTCATTGCGAAACGATCAACCCATCACAACAGGAAATGTAAAGCACTGTGTTCAATTCCCGCAGAGAGAGACTTCTTGAGCCCCAAGGTGGGTGGCCTCCTCAGTCCAGGTAGCCATGGCTCCCCGCCGCCACCCGAGCCCTGTTCACCAACCGTAGCTGGTTGTCAAGGTCTTGTGTCACCAGCAGAGCTTCCCACTGGTTTTCCGATTCTTCCTCTGAATCCGTTTCTTCCTGCATGTTATCGCCTGGTTGTGATGATGACGGTGGTACTTCTCGGTTATTCCTGCACCCCAGCACCATATGGCGCAAGGATCACTTACTTTTTGAAAATGACGCCAAGTGTTTTCGTGATGTGGTTGAAAAACAACGAGACAACACCATTACAATGATTGTGAAGAACGGATAGCCTAACGATCTGACATCGCACGTTCGACAGCTGCAGTCACTGATATTACTACAGCGCGATGAAAACAGCGCAGGGCTAAATGCCTTAACAGCACCGTCACAAATGCCTACCAGTATTTACGATCGCGCTATACAACCATGGAACAAACAGTCATTGAAGAGCATACACTCCGTACGCGAACATGCAAGCACGTAGCGCCTATCAGACGGTGCGACAGGCCGTCCACCCTATGCGTGGTTCAGCCAGTGTCTTCAAGTAGCGATTCCGCTCGATCTCGCGGACAATAGCCAAGCTTCATTTCATGCGGCCCTACTACGGCACAGGGAGCTAGCTGGCAGGTGCCAGCCACGCTTCGAAGTGTTGCATGCATAATCAGCTAAATTGCAATAATAATTGCATGCCAGTAATACTGGTTTAGATCGCCATTTTGAAACGTAGTAAAACGTAACTAGTCTTTCAATACAATTACTTCAAATTTTTATTAGAAACTTGTGCTTAAGGTTTTAAACGAAAGAGTTATTATTGTAATTATTTTAGTCAGTGAATAGATCAATTCACCTTGTCTTGCAAATTTGGCCTTCCGGGTAGATAATTATCCTGTTTTGACGTCTTGCGAACACCTTTAGTAGGCTTTTTTTGTTTTTGATGTGTCCGAAGTACAGAAAAAAAAAGAAAACAAAGTAACATTGTACACTCCCACAAGTAAAGTGCAATAAAAAATAACTGCGCACGGGTGGCTTTAGCAGCCTGAATTACCATGATCACTATAATCACTATGAATTACGACGACTCCAAAAACAGAGAAACGATAACCACGCGCTGAGCAGTATCATGTCTTGAGCTGACCTCCTAATGGGAAGCGGGTGCTGCAAAAGATCTTCAGGCAATGCGGAAGTGTTGTCGCCAATCTGGCGCGTGTGCGCGGAAGCCGAGAAACAACAGCGTCATCAAGCAGATGATTTCCCTCCTTGCGGAACGCTGTAAGAGTGTCACAACAGAACAACGGGCAATTTTCATTGTGATCGCGTTCAACGCCTGAGTTGGTCTGTGTGCTACCGCTAATTAAGGGCATTACCTTGCTTACTTCCACGTCTAATGAGCACTCTCTTCTACCATGATCAGCGTTCCTTCATGTGACGTTACCACCGGCTCAAATGGGATGTAAAAGGAAAGAGCAGATGAGCTTCGAGCCATTTCTGGCTTCTCCTGCGTGCGTTCGAGCCGGCATTTTCTTTATGGTTGTTTTGTTTGTGTGCAGTTTGTATCACTCAGAACAAGAAAAAAAGTAAAGGCCACCACGCCACTGCTGACAATGACCAGGTGGCCTATACGAATGCAATTACCTATTTTCGATGGCTTCCGCCGTAATCAACGCCTCTCATCCCCTTGAGTCACTACCGGCGTCGCGCAGCTTCCCGTATATAGGACCTTCCCAAGACACTCGACAACCCTAAGTTCATCCCGTGTTGCCTGCATTTTTCCAGTTCCACAAGGTTTTAGATAAACTTTTTGTTTGGGGGAAGGTATTAGTCGAGTTCCCTGTTATTTTTGCGCGACAGCACTTACAGGTTCAGTCTGCTGAAGTGTGCAGCTCAGTGTTTCAGCGGATTTTGCAACTTTTTTGCGATATATTTCAGCGAGACTACCAGAGTACGTAGCTGACGGGTTGTTTATGAGTATCATGCGTGTCCCCTTTTCGGCTGTTCAAGCAACACCAATGGAAGAATGTAAAGAGAGAGACAAAGAAAGGAAACAGGGAGCTTAACCTTTGTAGCACTCGGTTGGCTACGCTACACGTCGGTAACGGGAAAGAGGAAAGAAATATAACAATAAATAAACAGAGACAATGTGCTAGCACACGCAGATGTATATATAGTCAGAGCACTTCTATAGCCTAGTTGACTTCAAGAAGCCGATTAGCGCTTTCGTTGCCTTCTGTCCCCACACTAGAGTTCTCGGACAAGGATTCCGCTATATTTGGTTCCGAGAACGGTCTGTCCCCTAAGCTGCTCAGCGACCCGACACATAGCATATCGTCTAGAGTCAAAGAACAGGCAGGCTGTTCCACAAAATGTGCTCTATATTTTCATCACATCCGGCACGACTTGCATGCCGCCCTGTTGGTCTTTCCATTGAAAATAGAATAAACGTTCATGAATGCGACGCACAACTACAAATAGCGCACTAAAGTTTAACTGTGATAAAAGTTAAGCGTTCGAAATTGAGTTTGCCCTTTTTCCTTTATTTTTTTTTTTATATTTTTAATGGTGACGACAAACCTCCAATTATGCACGCATGGTAGCGAAGCTCCCATAGAAGCCCATACTTCCTGCAATGGTGGCTTGTGGAGGCACGGCAACACTATCCACATTTGGTGGAGCCAACTTCTCGGGGGCGAACATCTACCTTTGCCATTCGAGTCTCATTGCGCCTAGTCGTCTGCTGCGCCAGCACACATCCCGTCACCTACAAAGAGCAAACAGTGGAATTGAGAACATTCGCCACAACATCGCGTCACAATCGGTCTGCGAATACACCCATCTGTATTTATAGACCTCATCCTATAAGGGCAGGCATTACACCGGTGAGCCTTGAGAGCTTTGCATGAATTTAGAGCAATCGGTTCACACAGATTTTGAACTAAATACCAGATGCCATAATTTTACCACATTTCACAATACCACAATTTTCATCAGCTAGTGTCTTGCCCCCAAAGATGTAGTCGCGCTTCAATCGCACGAAACCGCATTTCAGCCTCGCCTTTACGACCGCGTGAATTCACCTTGGAACCTCGTCGTCGATGACACAAAATAACGATTGTTTTCGTGGTTGCGACATCATCATGCCCATCCTCGCCATTGACACAGCATGAGAAAAAATTAACAACCCTTCCCCTGTCGAGAAAATGGGGGTAAGCGAAGCTTGCGGCAAGACCGATTCGGCGTTTCACTTCGTTTGCCGTTAACTCAGTGTCGGCGGCTCTTCGCTGACGTTTGGACTCAACATCGCGCGTCCGCAACTCGGGGTCCGCGGCGGTTCGCTGTCATTTCGCCTGGGCTTCGGAAGCTTCCACGCTCGAATCGGACGACAAGCTTCCCTCACCCTCATTTTCTCGACAAGGGAAGAGCTAGTGATTTTGTCTCTTTGGGTCCCACGTGCGACAAGGGTCGTTCAAGGTCGCATTCCAGATCCCCGAGCCCACGGGGATATGTGCCATTTAGCTTGGACCCTTTCTGCACAATCGCCAGGATCGGCCCACTTTTCAGCGTGACACCACCACCGCCACCACCACCGCCGAATCTTGTGAGCCTATAACGCTTCGCTTAAAAAGTAAACTTTTCCACAACTGGCTCGACCGCGATTTGAAACGACGGCATCGAAGCAATGTGCATTTGGAAGTCGAGCGGTCTAATTACTTAGCAATCGCGAAGCGATTGTGTTAGATATGTAAGGCAAGGCTTCGCGCTCACGCAGACTCCCACTCGATTTCGGAGGCCAGAACAAGCAATACTGTAGAGGACAAGGACTACTTTATGCACGCCATTGTTATTGAGTAGATAGCGATGCGAATCTGTGCGAGTCTTCGTTGTCAAGCTCGTGAACACTGCTTTGGCGGCACAAAGGAGGCGTGCATGAAAAGGATAATAACATGCATCAAACATGGCGCATAACCACAATAGAGGGTGCGCTAAGAATAAGGTAGTTGGTGGAAAAGACCGTCAAAAGCGTCGACAGCGTCCATTGCCGAAATTAACTGTCGCAGTAGCAAAGCTAGGTAGTTTACACTGTAATCTCAAAAAAAGATTCACAGCCACCACCTTCCATATGTATCAGCGCTGTAAAAGTCCAGGCAAAATTAAATCGTTCAAATGTCGTATTGCGGCGCTGTGTCATTTCGCCAGTGACATCAGTTATAGTACAAGTTTCAGATTCAGACTTGATTGATCCTCAGGTGTGATTTTCGAAACGGCTCATCCACCTTGATCAGCAAGAAGCCTCGAACTGCTGTAATTCCCTCACCCGCGGTCGTAAATATTGCATTTACGCAGAAATTGTATTTAATTTATATGTATGGAGAATTCAAATTCGAAGGTCATTTCAAATGCCACTCTGCAGTCACGGAGGCCAGCTGATTGTTGAGACGTTGTCTTACTGAACGATGAAGAAAATTGATTGTTTTCCACAAGTTGAAGAAGCTTGGTACACTCGTAACAGCACATCGTCACTTGACAACAAACAAAACATACAAAAATAAACATGATGCAGACACATTATATGCGCCAAACCTATTCAAAGGGTAAACGGAGGAACCGCTAAAAAATCACATAAACGTTTGGCTACACATCTGCGAGTGAAAGGTTCCATAAAGCTACACGTTTTGACTAAATAGTTCCTGTCTACTCACACAAAGGGAGTCTGACAGTGCGAAAATCTGTCAATGTATGTAGTCGGAATTCCACAGCGTGTCATAGAGAAAGGAAGTTGCGATAATCAGAGAGAAGTAAAAGTCAGAAGTCATTTATCTAATCAACAGTAACACTTCTCTACCATCACACAATTATATTTAACATATAAACATTATAACAAATACTTCTTTTATTAGCAAATTCTTGCTTTAAATAACACATTTTTATACAACCGCCACGCTTTCCCCCGAAATAAGCAGCCCTAAAAGCACTAGGTTCTGGTCAACTTCCTCGTAGTGAGAGAACGAAATCATTTAAGGAAAACGCAAGCACGTGAAAATAACATGGTGGTCTTCATTGTGGGAGAAAACTGCTGTCGCAGTACACTAGTTCAGAGCCGAATGAATCGCTGTACACTACTGTACCTTTTTTTTTCTTTTCAGGACCGGAGAATGGCTAACAGTCATATTAATAGAAACTTATCTTTATTGACATATGTGAATCACTTCGTTTCAAAAGGCTCTCCGCTCTATCCAGTTTATTTAGCTTAAGAAAGTTTTATGTGATGTAAGCTCAACTACCCCTGGTGTAAGTTGTAGTTTCATCCATTTTAATTGCCCCTTTTCTTAGTATTTCTTCTGTTCAGGCAAAAGCACAGTTAATTTCCTGTATACTTCGCTGGGCTCACTGACTGTCAACTTTATGACGTTATAAGTAGAATAAATGCACGGATGGATGCTGAAATCGGATTCAGCGACATGTTTATTGATGTTCTTGCAGAGAACACGATCATTGTTTCGCGACCATTTGCAAGTATACTGTGTACTGCCAAATTAGACATATTTCCACCGGGAAATGCTCCGCTTAAGATTAATTTTCGGCTTAAGGGTGGACTTACTTGTCTCGTTCGTATACAAATTGTGCAAAAAACCATAGATGATCACTGTCAATACATGCGAATAGCAAAACGCTTTTATCAAGCTATTTATTCGCTTTACTGAAGAAATGACGCACTTGAACGCGCGTGATTGCTGTAGGGTAGCATTTGTTCGTTTATTAGGCAACCCCCTACAGAAAAGAACCGTTAACAAGTACATCTGTAGCGGCGCCAGGGCCCTGTCATGCAGCCGCCACAGGGGAAGAAGCTGGTGGGAGAAGAGGATGGCAATTCGTTCCGACAGCTGCTCAACAGCATTTAAACGTGCAGATGCACCACATCTCCCGCGCCACGCCCGGCTATTTGCTTCCACGCACGACGACGTTAGAGGGGCGAATTTTTGAACGAACCGTTGCAAACGCCGTATCTAGAACTGAAATTTACGAGAATGACGTTCGCGCAAATCTGATCCCTATACTTCCCACGCATTTTATTGCGATAGCCTACCCTTCCTGCGGCTGCGCTCCCGCCGCGCGGGATGTAACCCGGGGGGGGGGGGGGGGGGGGGGGGGGGGCTTTCTGCACTGCGAGCTGCTGCCCGTGCGGCTGTATCTTGAAAGCCATCTGCGGCGGGGCAGAGTTCACCCTCCCTGTTTTTTCGCGGCTAAGGTCGCGCTGATTCGAGCGCCGGCACAAAGCTCAATTCGCTCGCTGCTGCTACTGCAGTGACCCACTCCTGCATTTTGAGAGTCAGTTTACGCGGTCATCGAGTGAGATGCGTTCATGTTTGCGTGTACGTGCACGGGTGACACCATTCTTGTTAACTTAGTCAGTGTGCCTATGTTTCCAAATTTATAAGGGCGATAAAACTGCTATCCTTACGCTGTATAGCTGGCCACTAATTTGATTTCACAATGGATGCCCAACCTTTCAGGCGAAACTGCGACTTTTTGACCATGATGAAGAATGGTCTTCTCCGTACCTAATAAATATATCCACATATTGGACATGCCATTGTATTCAACATTTTGTGCTCTTTTAACTGGTCTAGACATATTAGAATCAGACTAAAATTAACGTCTTGATTAAATTGTTCCCGCTAGTACCTAAATTTTGCCATTATTTTCATATTCGAAAATCTGTAACACAAAAAAAAGGTACAGTAGTGCACACCGATTCATTCGGCTTTGAACTAGTGTACTGCGACAGCAGTTTTCTCCCACAGTGAAGACCACCTTGTTATTTTCACGTGCTTGCTTATTCTTGAAGTGATTGCTTTCTCTCACTGCGAGGAATTGGCCAAAGCCCAGTCGTTTTACGGCTGCTTATTTGGGGGAAAAGATGGCGGTTGTGTGCAAACGTGCTATTTGAAGGAAGAATTTGCAAATAAAAAAGCTTAACCTTGCACTCGGCCTTGCAACGCTTGAAACAGCGAAGCTGGTGGGTCGTAGCCTAGCATTTTCCGGAAGTGCGCGAGAACTTTTCATCCTATTACTCACGATGATGATATTTTTCTTCTCGCGCGTCTTGGACTTACGGTCGTCACTGCGCGTTGCATAGCGCAGCTTGCAACGCCGACACTCCGTTCCAATGCCGACACCGCGTTCCAGGAGACCCGCTCCGTGAATGCGTCTCTCTCTCGCTCTCACAGTGCGCAAAACCTCTTCACCTCGCAGAGCACGAGCGTACGAACACGCCAGCTTTGGGCGAAGACGACGACGCTGGAACGCAATCAAATGGTCCGCATAAATGCACGTTCTGCAAGCTTGGAGCTATAGCCTAGTGGTTTCGACACTCGCTTTGGGACCGCGGGTTTGAATCCCGCCTCGGCAAGAGAATTTATTTGCTTTTCTTTCTTGGTAGTGTCTTGCTACGCACCACAAATTACGGCTGGCTTAAACAGCTTCGCGCTATTAAAATCGTTACGTGCATATTTTCAATTCGAGCACTGTACTTGTCTACACTTTTACAGATGACAGGAGCAAAAGCCAGCTGGTTATCCTGGAAGATATCGGAAATAATGGTACCTATGTAATGAAAAACGTTGTTTGGGATAAGTGACATTGATGTACGAAAACAGCTTAAACAATTTTTTTACCACAAACACAATTCGAGTAATTTCTCTAGTAACCACCATCTTGGTAATCATTGTCGTTTTTTCGCTTTTCAGATTATCGTCATGCCTGCTTTTGTTCTTTTGTCAGTTATGCTACAGCTACACTACTACACCTAAAGCACCTACACCTTCCCGCCGCAACAGAATTTCGATGAGTTCAACACTTCCACCGCACACTTTGCACACACAATTCGGTCTAATTGCACGCACAAATCTGTTAATTCAGTCTAGAAAAATTACATCCATGTCCATTAGAGCATACCCGCGGTCACTCTGCAGTCGATTCTTCTCCTCAAAGGACGCAGAAAAACTGAAAGCTTCGACGCTGAAGACCTTGTTGGTTCAGCCTTTGGTGCTGCACTACGTGCCGGCACCATTTGCGTTTGCAAGAGGGCTGTATCCAAGGACGTTTAAAAAATTTTCCTTGGCTGTATCGCTGCGGCTAAATCTATGCTTCTTGAAGAGCTTCTTTACCATCGGTAGCTCAACTTTCTGGCAAGCACGGCACACAGACACAAGGTGTCGGTTTCTTTTTCTCATCTATATTACCGACCTTCCTGCTACGCTATCCTCTAACGTACACTAGTTCGCTGACGATTGTGTTATTTTTTGCGAAATAACCAATGAAACTGACGCTAACAAGTTGCAACTTGATCTTAATGCAATATCCAAATGGTGTGACTCGGGGTTAATGGAACTAAATACTAATAAATGTAAAGTGCTACGTGTTTCCCGTATCTGTCGCCAACAAGCCACTTACCAATTAAACAACGTTCCTTTAGAAGCACTCTTACAAGTACTTAGGTGTTCCTTTAGAAGTACTCTTACAAGTACTTAGGTGTCCATATAACTACAAATCTGTCAGGGGCAATTCTCACCGAATGCGTTAAAAACGCTAACCTCATGTTAGGCCACTTGCGCCGTAACTTCTCTAGTGAACCATCTAACCTAAAACATTTACTCTATAAAACTCTAATACGTCCTAAATTAGAATATGCTACTTCAGTACTGGATCCCTGCCAGGATAACCTGAAAACGCGCTTAGAACATGTCCAAAATAACTCGGTTCAATTTATCTTCTGTAATTATAACAGAACTGCGAGCATTTCTTCCATGAAATCTAATCTTAGTCTTCCCTTGTTTGTTCGACGTAGAATATCACGTCTAGCGCTCTTTCATAGGCTTCATCATCAAACTTCACTGCACACGCAATTCTTTACAAAACCCCATTATGGATCACGCCGTGTTGATCATTGTCATAAAGCCGGGACCTATCTATGCAACACAAAACAATTTTCCCAGTCTTATTTCCCTCGAACATGTACAGACTGGAACCACCTTCCCGCTGATATTGTAAATATTACTGATAACAGCCTTTTTCGAGAAACTTTAGCTAACATTGTATAACCTGGAATTTATTTTTTGTGACACAGCAGCTAACACTGTATTGAAACCTCTTGTATTCTAGAAATGTGTTTTGTTCATATTAATTACTACGTTTTGTTTACTTCCGATCTAGCACATTTGCTTTTGTACCACTCCCCTCTATAATGCCTATGGCCCTGAGGTTATTATCAATAAATAAATATAATGCACCTAGCAACGCAAAGTGTTTGAACAGATTCACTCCGAAGCACAAAGGCGAAAACAACGTGCACTGCGTCTCTGAATTGCCTATGCAATAGTTACCAGACAACTTATGATATATAGCGGCTTCCAGACAAGTGTTTTTCAGGGTGCTGGAAGTTTTTGTCGGCACAATTAACGATATTCAAAGAGCACATTCAATAAGGGACTACGTCGCTCAGTACTTGCTTTCTGAAGTAGCTGTTTTTCAGCCAAAAGTATGACTTTCTTTAATAATTGTGACCATGAAAAATGTGCATAAGGAGATGAAATCCCCAAATTGCAAAAAAATATATTGTTACATGTAGCTGATGACAATGTACGACGCGTAGGACTCGGTTGACGTCTGCACACGTGTGGCAAGCGCCTTCTTGGCAGTGAGTTTGCGACCGAATGGATTGCCAAAAAGGTCGCGGAGCTTTTCTTTGAAGAGATCAAAGCTCGAGATCTCCTCTTCGTGAGTCTGAATGCATGCCCGTGGAGCGCCGTCGAGGTAGAAAAGAATGTTGACAAGCTTATTAGTCGGATCCAACCTGTGACTGGTGCTCACACGTTCGTACAAGCGGAGCCAGTCGTCAACATCAGGACTGCCGACTCCGGTGAAAAAACCAGGATCCTGAGAGGGTGAAACGGTGGCGTAGGTTGGTGCTGCAGGCGCAGATGTTTGCGTAGATGAAATGCCGCCAGTAGGAACCGAAGTTGCATTGTCACCGTTGCGCCCGCTGCGAAGCTCTGTGGAGGGTACGGGTAACGTCCACCTCCACCAAATAATGTTACCTGTAGCTGATGTCCAAGGCTATTTACAATTTATTTACACGGAAGTCAACGGAGGCCAAAATGGCGACGTTATATCAAGCGGGCACACGTCGTAGTCCCACTTTTTAGTGCAGGCACACTGTTACGGCTGTTCCGTATCAATATGTCTAAAATGTCGCCTTACCCTGTGCCTTTATACATAATAACTTTTGGTGATAAACACGTCATACAGCTCCCTTGCGAGAGAGCACATGCCCTTTGTCTCGGCCGCGAGTCCAACATCCAACCATATAACCACCGACCGCCAACAATAAACAACCGAATATCGCAAAAGAGCCAAAATAAGCTGTTCGTTTTGAAATGGAAAACATGTATAAAATATATATCTTATTTTCAATAGCATTGCAATGGCCTAAAAGTGGAAAGCTAGGAATACCGCAACTTTGCAGCACAGTACTGTTTACTGTGCCTTGCTTATTAGAAACCCGTAGTATCAATTTCGCATTAGCCACTTATATGGTATACACTTCCAAATACACAGATGAGGGAAGCAGGACTATGGTGTGTGTGCGAAAGGACATCCTATCGACAATATTGTCTTCATTCTTCGCAGCGGGTCCGGAATTCGTGCTCTGCAGAGTAATATTTGGCAAAGCCACAATTACAGTGTCCAGTGTCTACCTGAACACAAGTGAACATAACGTTGGTGGAACACATGGAGATGTGTCGCTCAAATGTCATCTCAATTATTGCCATCACGTACGCTCATAATGAGCTTTGGAAAAGCTTAGCATGCGAAAGTAGGGGTCGTTATTGGCAAAAAGATTAGACCTCGTTGACGATATGTTGCTGAATTGTGGTTCAGTGACATATGCCTTCATGCCCATTCAAGTGTGCTAGTTGTTTCTTCATTGCATCCTTGAAGTGGCCTCTAGTGAAGACCGTACTATATATATGGACACAAGACGAAGTAATCATCATGATTTTGGGCTCTACAGCTTGCTCTCAATTGTAAACCTCCAGAAAGGAAAGATCGAAATGTCAAGTGGCCAGCTTTTCCGCATATTACTAAAGAGGTCATGCAGGGACCACAAGGTGCTGATGATTGACATCAGTACTACGAAAAAAACTAAAAGCAAGAGACCCGGCTAGACATCGTTTCAGATTGATACAGAGATATACATGGTGAATAGGAAGTTTTCCGCTGAGCATATATACCACATATACCATATATACCCTCTCCTTGAGGACCGGTGCTCTGCAAGGTGCTGAAAAGCTCCAGAAGGTGTGACCGAAACGCTGGGATGAGTTGTGCAGCTCATTAACAACATCTACACCCGTGGAGAAAGTGTCGAACAGCGTTAGGGCTCTTTTGCACATGAATAAGTATGCTGTTTCTTTTTCCTTTTTTCTCTATGCTAAGAATTGCACTGAGCTACGATTGCTGAAGAATTTTGTTCCCAGCTGGGCATCAGGGGCGGGATTCACTAAGCTGCGCTGTTCGTACGCAATTTCTAAGCGAAAAAGTTCTTACGCTGAGATAAGGGTGCAACCGAAGGGGCAGCGCATTTAACTTATGGTGTCGTATGAGAGCGAGGAGAAAAAGCTCGCAATAAACGATAAGAATTGAAAGAAGCACGGTGAACTGATAGCATTATCGCATATCATGCATATGTAGTCGATGCTATATTGATACGGCAAATCGCTGCACACACCTATTCGACAGCTTCCTTTTCCGGGCGTCTGCTACAGCACCGACAAGCTCAACCGCGCTCGCCCGTTCACCACTCCGCCGTCAAAAGAATTGCGGTGAAGGTGTTACGCATACTGCTCACATTTCTGCGAGAGAGAGGACTGCTGGACACATGGCGACATATTTGGCGCAGAAAGAGACGCTCAGTCGGTGCTATTGGCGGCCAGGTCTGCCAGGCTCACCCCGCCTGTATACATCACCACCACCACCACCGCCACCCTAATGCAAAGCTACTAAATGTGTTTATTTCGATATTAATTAAGGAATTTAAAACAAAAGTTCCATAATATAAGTTCGTATGGCCTCAAGGCAAAGGACGCACTACCCGTACGTTCATCGGCATGGCATGTGATCACGCTGCACACTTTTGCAGGTGCGGTTCTAAGCCGCGCATAGGCTCATTATAAGCTTCCTCGCCAGCCCGTACCGTCTAAGCTACCGGTCGACGACGTTGTCAAGCGCCAACCGATGACGAGACGCGCGCTCCCTTCACATAGGATCACTGTTGAGGGAACAGAGAGCTATTAAAATAGCCCTAAAAATGCAGAAAGAAGCGGTGACTATGAATACTCCTAAAGTATTACAGAAAACCTCACCACATAACATCCACATCTGCAAGCTTCCCTGCCTATCAACACTTTGACATCGTATCAGCCTTCATCGCTTCTTCTCAGCTTCTCCTCTTCTGATAAAACACGATTATGCCTCGCTGCAGATCAAGAGTTTGTTCTTCCCGGTTCAGGCGACCGCATTCCACCAGAAGCGAGATACACAAAGGGGCATACACATCAATTTTGGAGACAGCTAATAAATCATAGGTTCGCGATTTCAGGGCCTGGAGCCCTTAACTACGCTGTCTGCCATAGCCCAAGTGGCCCCTCATAGAAGTCAAGGCTAATCAGTTAACATCACCACGATGCTCAGCACCAACGTTGCCATAAATTTACCACCCTCGTAAGAACACACGCTAAAGTGCACGGCAGAATACTGCACGGCACCGTACTGGAAGCACATAGTGGTGGAACACTCCGGCTGGTTCCGGACCGAATCGGTTCAACTCGTCGACCTTGTGACATTGACGTACTTTTTTCAGAGCAGTCACTGCACGTATAGTACGATGCCAAGATGGGGGTGGTGGTATCCAAGCAGCGCCCGGCGCCGTTCTGTAAACATGCAAACGCGGCCTCGGAGTGAGAAGTGAAATGCGGCTCAAGAGCAACAGTCCGTTAAAACTGCGCACGAATTTTGTATGTTCTAAAACGTCATCAGGGTACTTTTATGTTCACTGGAGGGCGAAGGCCTCTCCCAGCAATCTCTAATTACCCCTGACCTGCGTTAGCTTATTTCAAGTTATGCCAGCAGATTTCTGATTTTATTACCCCACCTAATTTTACGCCGTCCCCAACTGCGCTTCCTTTCCCCTAGCACCCACTCTGTATTTCTGAAGGACCACCGATAATCTGCCCTATAATTAAGCGGCCTGCCCAGCTCCTATTTTTCCTCTTAATTTCAACTACCAGTACCACCATTTGCTCTCTGATCCACACCGCTCTCTTCCCCTCTCTTAGTGTTATATAGGCCTAACATTTTTCATTTTATCGCTTGTTTGAGCGGTCCTTATGTTATTTTCTCCCTTCATTGTTAACCTCAATGTTTCTGCCTCATATGGAATGAAATGGAATGATTGTACGCTTTTCTTTTCAACGACAGTGGTGAGCTCCCGGTCACGATTTGGTAATGCCGGCAATACGCACTCCGATACATTTTCATTGTAATATAAATTTCCGACTCATGATCAGGGTTTCCTTTGAGTAATTGGCCAATATAATCTTACTCCTTTACATACTCTACAGCCTGACGGGCGATCATAGATTCTTCTTCGCTTGGCAGGTTATTCAACATTACCTTTGTTAACCTATACTCGTACACTTTGTCGTTTAAGGTCCTCAATCAATTGTTGCAATGTGTTCCCAGCGTTGCTGAACAGGAGAATGTCATCGGCAAGCTGAAGGTTGTTGACATATTCGCCGTTCATCTTCGCCTTGGACCCTCCCCCGTCTAATAGCTTGAATATTTCTTCTAAGCATTCAGTTATTATAACTGGAGCCATAGTGTCTCCTTGCCTGACCATTTCCTGACTAAGTGTTTTTCCACTTTTCTTGGGACTAATTAAACCATGTGAAGCCAGAATGATCACTGAAGCAGAGTCGAAGCCTGAGAAGTTGCCGGTACGTGTGCTGTGGCTGAAGGCAAATGTGGAAGTTACGTATAAATGAAATAATTATTGAGTTGTCAGCCGCATGCTTCAAGCACCACCGCCTTTATGTGAATTTCGTTCAGTTATTTAGTACGATCCCTACGATATGCACTTACATCCGCTAATTACATAGAAATGTCATACCTTTGTCCAAACGTACTTAATTAAGTGATCTAACTGAGCTCCGCCAGGAGAGCGCACAAGACAGCATAATTCGAGTGACGTCATTGCTGATCTTGCTGATCTTGCTGATACCACGCGTTTTAGTGACCGCGCTTAGCGTGGGGCATGCTCCACATTGTTCACTTCACGATACCGGGCCACTGTGACCGGCTTTTTCGCACCGTCATGCTGACCTGACTACTGCGCAGCAGGCGCGGAGCACAGTAAGACTGTTGCCAGCTGGACGAAAATTCCTGCGCTGGATTCACAAACTCTATGAAGGGTTTCATAGGTGAGAGGAAGTGAGAGGAAGAAACCATTGACCCTTTTCGCGGAGCAGTTTGTTCTCTAGAAACAAGATGGCGCTTTTGGCGGCGCGCCATACGTTGCCTCAGCGAAAGCGGATGAGTACGAAACCATTACCGCTTTTGCTCTGTTTCCGTGCGATCAGATGTCGGATATGCTACTGGGATTTCGCTCACGCACTCTGCTCCATTCGTGCTGCAAAATGTGCAGTGGTGCATTGAAGACGTCTGCAGTAGTTGGCTGCAAAAATGGTCACTGCCATATTAAGTAATGAAATGAATATGTGTTACCAAGTTCACGGACCGTTGCTACATACGGCAGCCTTTCACTCTTACAAAACTTCATCTCAGCGTTGTATTGGTAACCTCCAAAGAAAAGACTTCAATGCTGCAGAACATCGGCAAGATTTTCGCAGCATCTTGGGACCATAGCCATAGCCGCTTGTTAAACAATGTCAAAGTAAATAGCGCCGCTTCCTCGCATAGTAAGTTTCGCGCACGTTATCTACACACATCTACCCAAACTCGCACGCAAACTTACGCACACTCTATCGCGAATGTATTAAGAATTTGTGAAAGGGCGTAGTCTTCAATCAATGCGCCAAAGAATGGGTAACGGCGACTACACCGACAGCACACGAATAATCGAAGTTGAATGTTTCGTGACGGTCCACCGCAGTAAGCGAGTTTCTAGCTATGCTACATATTGGCTACAAGCTATTACAACGAACAGAACAGCTACGTTTCAAGCCTTGCGTGCAGCAAGAACAAATATTTTGGAACTGAGCCAAGCCGCCAGTGATTAGGCAGAAAATAATCAGATAGTGACCGCACCGACGAACTTCGCTGAGTCAGAAAAGTGACGAGCCGCTGCTTCAAAGTATTTTCCAAATAAAGGACGAAGAACAAAACACACTGATTCTGATTCAGTTCCTAAGCGGAAAGCTTGGACTAGATGTTTAGCCTCGTTTTTAGAAGTTGCATCGTATACGCTGCTCGCGCCGTTTGGACAAAGCTTAATGAGATTCGAAATGCTTCTACATGTCCTCTGAAGCTGTGGCCAAAGCTTCGTGTCGACCACCCAGTCCGCGCACCTACGATATCTCCCGAAACAGAGGATTCCTGAGCCGCACCGGGCGTCATGTGCATCCATTGTAAACACGGAGGCAGCTGAGGCAAGCAATGGACGCGTCACCAGGTGATCAAACATGGCAGCGCCCACGGGACCGCCGCGAAAAAAGTCAATAGAAAGTACATCGCACGAAGTGACTGAAAGACGTGAGTGACGTCATTTCGCCCAGGACTGATGTTAGTCTGGGGTTTAGAATAAACAGCTCCACCAATCATTGGAAGACGATGGCTGTCGTCTGCTGTCACATTTTTTTTTTGCCGAGCGTTTAACCCATTGCGCCACAAACGCATTCGCAGAGAGCTACACAGACGCGCCTTATATATCTAACACTCCTCCGTGTACCCGCGCTCTTGCTCGGGGCGGTGCCGCCGCCTATGAGCAGAAAAGAGAAGTACTGCATTATGACACTAAAGCCCGGGATACATGGAGCGAACTTTCTCGACGAACTTCACGCGTCAAGTAACGACGCGGCGACACGACGCAGGATGTTTGCTGTGTTGCAATACATGCGGCGAACGCCGCCGCGCGTTGGCCGCCGTGTTGGCGGCGGTCCCGGCCGCCCGCTTCGAACTGAATTTGGCGTTGTCCTTGTAGAATTCACTTAGTTGGAAGCAAATGACTGCGTAAACGGCTTTCGCTTAGTCTCAGGCCGCTTCGACGACAGAGTATTATGGATAACCTTGAGTAGTTTTCGAGATCGCTTCTCGTTTCGAACGCGTCTAAGCCTAGCGAAAGAAATATCCGATGCCAACGCCATCTATCGGGGAAGTCGGGAGATAGGCATGACGACAGCATGTGGCCTCTGAGATCAGAAGATTTCTGTTGAAGGTTGTTGTAGAGAGCTTGCACTGCTTGTCTGTTTCCTCGCAGATCAGCGGATATGGGATGTACAAATACAACGCGATTCCTGAGAGATCATACTAGGAACTACTCAATCGGTGCAGAGACATGCAGACACGGCAACACCAACGCGATTGCAGACGACGCGAAAAGGCGCGCGCGCGCGAAACACCAGCATGCATTGCGACCGGAACTAGTGCCTCCTGATTGGCTGTCGTCCACCGCTGCGCGCTAGACGCTTCCGGCGGCGGCGTTCGCCCGACGAAAATGTTTGGACAGGCAGATCGGCTGCGGACGGCAAATTTCTTGACGCCGGCCGTCGGACGTTCGCCGCCCGACGAAGTTCTTCGCTCGGACGCCGGTTATTCGCTCCATGTATTCCGGCCTTAACGCGCACCGACAGTGAACGCTTCGGTGGTCTCAGTACTACGACGCCTCGATGCCAGCATTCGAAGGGACGCTGGCATCAAGAAGCACTACCAACGCCACCTAGGTGGCGTTCACCGTACTCAGCACAGCGGAGCGTGGCCTCCGCAATTAGCTCTGAAAATGTTTCTGAAGTTGATCGCGGAGGCTGCAATTACGACGCGCTGTACGCGCTGATTTGACTCGGTGACGATTCAGTTACGTGCTTTGTCTTGCGCGTTGTATTAGTGTGTCAGTTACGTGCTTCGTCTTTCGCGTTGTGCTAGCGTGTGCAGCGTAGTGCAGCTTCCATATGCACGACGGTTGCTCATGGTCATCGACGTTGGTAGTCGTGATGGAGGAGACGTGCCACCAGGCGTCAGCGTGGGTGCATCAACGCCTAAGGGCGCTTTAGCCACAAAACACCAATAGACATTATATATCAATGTGCAATAAACATTACACTACTTCTGTGAAGACACGTTTCACTTTCGTGTTCTATACCGATTCCTATATAAGAGGGATCAACCACATTTTTTTGCCATCTGCTTTTACCGTTGGCTGTTGCCTGCAATGGCTTTGTGTAGGCAAAACAAAACGTAGTGGTGTGTTTAGAGCGTTATGCTGCGCTCGTTCTTACCACAAACGAAGTATCCCCAGTGATACGCCTCTCTGTGGTCATAAACATAAATGTGTGTGTGTGTGTATGTGCGCGCGCGCACGCGCGCGTGTGTGTGTGTGTGTGTGTGTTTGGACGCCTGCGACAGTTATTCTCTCCGTTCGTGAGATGCATTTACTTTACATCATCAGAATTGTAGTACGCCATTTTATACGTCATTTCTTTTTTTATTTCATCGTATTTACCTGCCGCGTCGTTATCACAAACAGGATTTCCATCCGTCACACGCATACGTCGGTTCCCACTGGAGCCCTCATAATGAGCGACACCGTGTGCATAGACACTACGTCGCTTCAACTTTGTGCTGAATTAAAACTATGAGCTATGTAATAGAAGGCTGAGGCTAACAGCACAGCAGACGACAGCTAATTGTGCAGCAGCAACAAGGTTTCATAAACAAAAACGTTTAGGTGTTTTTTCATTGTTTCATCTCGCATGGAGAATTATAGCCTCATAGCGATGGAAAAAATTATCATCCGCAGCCCTATGAGCAAGAGAAAGCCCAAATTAGAAAAAAGAAAAACGATAGAATTTGGCTCTAAGCACAGTGCGTATATCGTATAACAACTTGACGGTTGTCAGGGACGGACACTGCACTTATGTTTGCTAACACCCAATAGAGTGTCATGAAGAGAATGAAAATTCAGGCTACTGCGCTCATACAGAAACACAGCCTATCAGGCATTAGGCAGAAGTTCGCCGTTAGCATTAATGCTACTGCCTTTCACAGCAGCGCACGCTCAATACAATTATGCATTAAGGAGGAGGAGATTTTAATGAAGAGAAGGGAGGAGAGGTCGGCCTGGAGATCGTGTCTCTCGCCTGCAACTCCTCACTGGGGTAAGGGGAAGTGGGAGATACAGGGAGAGGTAGGTGGCAGGTGATTATGATATAGTACAATTACCTACTCTTTACACACGTTGTCTAATACGCGGGTGTGCACTTTTCAGACACTACACGTAGGAGTAGTGTTGTCCACACAAAACGTGATCGCGCAAACACATTTCGCACTTTCTTCACTTCTCTAGTCCTCACTTCATACGTCCTAAGACGACCGTACGTATAAGCCCGTCTTACACATAAAGTTCAAAAGTGATCTTATGGTGCGCTGGGCATGATCAACTCTTCTCCACCCACCTAAAACATTTGCTTCCGAAAAGGGGCGGGAGTCCAAACAGTAAACACTACGCTTTAGTGTCCTTCGCTCGGCCGCATATTGAGGGCACACGCAAAGTATGTGGTCTATTTTCTCGGGAGTGTGACAGACGCTACAATCAGGGTCCCGTTTTCTTCCAATCTTGTGAAGGTATTTGCGAGTGTACGCCACACCAAGCCGTAATCGATTGATTAGTGTTTCCTGGCCTCTCCGCATCCGAAGTGGAAGCCGGAATCGCATACCGGCGTCAAGTCAATAGAGGCGCTCTTGCCAATGTTCGGGGTTGTCCCATTGTCGCGTCATAGACGTTTTGATGGAGTTATGTAGCAAGACGTTGATGTCATAACAAGAAAATGGAAGGCGTGACGTCCTCAAGACTGATATCAATTTAGTTCGCCTCTATTTCCTCTCGGCGCGTCGACGGACTGCCCGCAGCTGTTCATATACAACGTCAACGAATGTTCTGGAATTTGATGTTGCGACGATGCGTGTTGTTGCGTGCTGCTGCTGTGATGCGCGTTTCGATCTCTTTCGTAAAAATTATACAGCTCAATGCACTTTGAGATGACAAATCAGAGTGCGCCACAAAGATAGAAGCACGCGCCATCTTCGGCTATCAGTTATGGCCTCTGGCCAATGTGCCGAAATAGCGCGTTCCAACGTTTACCTGTGTCAGCTCGAGCGGCGCAGATAGACGTAATGATGTTCGTAAGACTGCTACACCCATATCGCAGAAATTTCTTATTAAGTCGTCATCTGCGACGGCTGTTTAGATTTTGTGAATCGACTTACGCTTACTATTGGCGTAAGTACTGAAGTTCGCACATGTGCTACTCTTACATAGATGAATTTTTTGCGACTACAGCACTCGTGTTTGCAGCGGCGGGCATCGCAAGCTTGCTGATATTACGAACAGGTTTAGCTTTGTGAATCCGCTTTTTAACAGCGAAGGTGTTTAAAGCCAGCCATAATTTTTGGTTCGAATCAAGAAACTGTCGAAGAAATAAAAGAAACTAAACTTTCTTGACGAGGCAGGATTCGAGCCCGCGTACCCCCGGTCCCAAGACGAGTGTCGTAAACACTACGCTATACAGCCATGCTTGCAGAACATGCAATTATGCGAACCATGTGACTGCGTACGAGCGTCGTCGTCTTCGTCCACAGCTAGCGCGTTCATACGCTCGTGCTCTGCGAGGTGAACAGGGTTTGCGCGCCATGAGAGCGAGAGAGAGAAAGACGCATTCAGGGAGCGGGTCTCCTGGAACGCGGTGCGGGCATTGGAACGCGGTGCCGTCATTGAAACGCGGTGTCGGTATTGCAAGCTGCGCTATGGAATGCGCAGTGACGGCCGTAAGTCCAAGACGCGCGAAAAGAAATTATCATCATCTTGAGTATTAGGATGAAAAGTTTGCGCGCACTTCCAAAAAATGCTGGGCTACTATCGCCCAGCTTCTCTATTTCAAACGCCGTGCGGCCAAGTGCAAGGTTAAGCATTTTTTCGTAATATTTTTCTTACGCCAAAATTTGTTCGGAAGCTCGCTTAGTGAATGCCGCTCCCGAAGTTTAGCTTCGAACTGTGAAAAGTACAAATAATTAGCAAGGCTGTCCTAAGGGATAGTAAAGCATGGGTTCAAGCCAAGTTTTTTGATGATGAACATATATTTTCCAAGAGGCAATCTTTTGCGAGAGTGGAAAACGTCGCATAAATAAACGGCACCAGAACCTTTGGCCTCGGAAGAAGAAATATTTGTTTGGCACATACAATTTCTCTGGAGGGGCGAACAGGTATTTCTGTGGTGCAGGTTGTCGAGAGAGTGGATCTCTGAAACCCATGACACTAAATTCATCTAAATCAGTAAGCTTCAAAAACTGAATTTGCAAGGTATTCAAGATGATGATCAATGAGCGAATACACTAGTGTAATAAAAGAGAACCTTTGTCATGGCTCAAAATTTATCAGGTTTGCGTACAGGGCACTGTACTCTGGACAGTGTGATTGATCTAGAGACCAGCATGAAAGAGCAAGAGAAAATATATCACTTCCCATATTCATGAAGACGAATGATTTGTTGGGCTAGTTGGTCTTGCATTGCTGGCGAGGAAAAATTTGCGCAATAAAAAGACAATGCACAGAGGAAGGGAAGAGATAGACAAGGGCTACTCACAACTCTGTAATAACGGGGTGGGTTTCACTTATACATTTCCTTGTCATGCATGCGAACAATAAAAGTAGAGGCACATCGCAAGGAGAACATGTGCAATATAAAGACGGTTGCAGAAAAGTCACGCACTTAGTTAAAAAATACGGTTGACGGCTCGCTTACACAACGGTCTCTGTTCATTTTTACAAAGGAAGCCTGCTAGTGTAAGTATAGAAGAAGTATTGGCGCTCCTGCCCAGGATGGTAGTCACCGAGAAACAAGCCTCACAACAACACGCAGTAAGGTGCGCACAAAGGTGGGCCCCCACATGCAGTAAGGCAGTAAGGTGGGCCCCCATATGTGCGCCAGATGTTCTCTTTCTTGCTTCATTTTTTTCCGCATGCTCCCTTCCACGGTCGATCACGCAACGTGCGGATTGGCCGATATACACTTTTCCCCAAGACATGGGGATGACATAAATCACACCTCTGGAGCACTTAAAGAAGGGACTATCTAGCCTACGGCGGCAACCTCCTCTGCTTTCACAACAAATGCTTATTAGAAGCAGAAAAAGAACTACAGGCATACAGTGACAAATATAAACATTCATGGCTGTGTGAGACCTTGCGCACAACCAGTGAAACTTCTGGCCTCAGCTTAGAACGTTCGGCCTCTGCTCCTATATTACGTGCTCCATGCTTCAATTTGTGCAGTAATGTCTTAAGTATACAGTATTAACGACCAAGTGAAGACAGTGGCCAACAGGCGGCCTACTTGACAATTAACGCTCGACCGCATTTAATGTGCGCACAATTTGCGGGGAGCCGATTGTAACTTGAGGTGAACCGAGCAGTAGCTACGATTTGCTTACAATTGACTTTCCGCAAATCTTGTTTACACCAAATGCTTTTAAAGCGAAGCTGTTTGTGGCTAGGCTTCTGTGCATTGTTCATGTGCGTGTTCAAAAATGTGGCCCTGTCCTGATAATAGAGCAGAAAAGGTTCAAGCGCAAGAAGTGCACTAGGGTAGTGGGCTCCGGTACCTGTAACGCGCCCTTGAACTACGCTTGTCACACCTGGGACACAAAGAGGGGCCAGGAACAACACATACTACGATCGGACCTTAGCCCAAAAGGCTGACTCGCGTCGCCCACGACTACGTTCGCACCGGCCTCTCTTTGTCGGCGTTTCAACGGCTTGCGTGACTAGTTTTCTGCCACTCTCGCGGGGCGGCGGCAGCCTCGCGCGTCTATATAAAACAAGATGCTGTTCTCCATTTTGAATTTCACTTCTCTCGTCATAATGGGGAGGCCGCGTTTAGTGCGCACTCCCGGCGACGATATCATTCTCGTCTCTGTTCCTGCCGTCGTTATTCGTAGTCGCTATACTCCTATGGAGTCCGATCTATACACGCCCTTCCTATTCTGCGTCACCTCTCTGTCGTGTGCTAAACAGCTTCACTGCTCATCAGCCTTCACACAGCGGAATGGCTCATGATTTATAAGGCACTAATTTTTCCTCATCAGCCATAACACTAGAGATAAAGTGGGTGTACAACACAGACAGTCACGGGCATGTTCATGATTGTTTAGAGTTACTCGACATTAGAGGAAAGACACTACGACATATAAATGGTTTTCTCTCAAGCAGGTGGAACCTCTTAGAGAAACGCAACGGAAACCCCTCGAAATAGCATGGAACGGAATGAATTCGGTCATTGGGGTAAACAACTATTGGACACAACTGTAAACACAAATTTGTTCTGTACAATGCTATCTTTGTCACCTCAAAATATTGGCCTAATTCACGGCGTTGTACTGTTACGCTCGGATACATCCCGAAGGAACGAATCATTACCCTAAAAGCCAGTGAGTATGTGATACGCCGGTCATTAATAGATGCCACCGCAAAGTCTCCTAAACGCGGCGAGTGCACAATTTCTGCTTTAACGCCTTCATGTGCGTGCGGTATTACATGAGCATTCACCCAACACTAGCACTACCTGTGTTACACAGTGGCGTTCTTGCACATTTCATAGTTGGCGGCACGGCTTGGTTTTAGCCATACGCTAATTAATTTAAAGCGATTTTTATAAACACAACTTGCGATGAAGGCGCTTTGATAACGAAGGTTGCAGAGATGGACTGCGTGCAGCGGCGGATATAATCTGCTTAGCCGACCATTTGCACGATGCGTTGCGTAGTGGCGTAAAGGTTATCTTTAAAAATTATCTGGGAGTCATGCTCCTTAGCCGCAAATGTATGAGAACTTCGCAACGTGATTTGAAGGTATAAATTAACGTTATTTGTGTACGTGTTCATCTGAGGCTCGCGCTTACGGGCACAAGCAAGACAATACCTCTGAAAACCGTATTATTGAAACTGTTCACTAGGAAGCCTTTTGAAAATGTAGGGTAGCGGCGCGGCTCAGATTTCCGAAAACGTTGGCTGCTTCCCAGAACTGCATGTCTATATTGCGCTTTATCGGGTGAATACTTGTCACATTAGAGCTACATGTTTTCGTAACAGTGCTTTGCTGCAGACGCACTGTTGGGTCTCTCGGCTGTCAGCGACTTCGTAACGTTAAGCCACATGTGATATGCAGCACAAGTGAGACCTTTTAACGTTTCAATTAAACGATTTCATGGCGAATTTGGAGGCTTAAAAAATGTTTCATCTCAAAGTGCGACGAAAGTCCAAGCTTGCCATTCAAGCGCGGAGCATGGTCGCTAAGCAATGAAATCAGCTTATCATAGAGGCGAGCTTTGAACAATTCAGTTGAAATGAATTTTCGGGAAATCGCGTAGCAAATGAGGATGCAATCTTCATCAGGCAGATATTGAAGAGATGCGATTAGCACCAAAACAGCGAAACACATGGAAGGACAGAAGGTGTCGATGGTCAACAAAATAACAGTGTTTGAGCGTCTTTACGGTCCGCTCCGCTCCGAGTTGCCCCGCTAAGCCACAGCGGAGCGGCGGGCGACTTTCACGTTTTAGTTATGCGTGTAGCGTAGCGGAGCGGACCTTTCGTAGTTGCAGCGCCCTCTGGCCAAATTCAGCGTAGTGAAACAAAATAAAAAACGGTTTTGTCACTTTTACAAAGTAACACGAGTAGATCTAACTTATTTGTTCATGAAGTATCTAGACGGCTGCTTGTAATGCGTTACCGGTCCATTTTCTCGAGTGGAAAATGAAGCGTCGACTTGGTGAACGCCACGTGATGGCCAGCAAGTTTGCATTTCGAATCCAATCCAATCCTTTCTGACGCCAATGCGCTGGCGACGTTTTTGGTAGCTGTGCTGTTCACTTTATTTCCTTAAAAAAAAAACAGTTGGGAGGTGCAATACACAAGTTATTCGCGCTCACACGACTAGTGCATCGATGCAAGGTGCTTCGATGCACGCGCGAGAGAGGGCGGGCGCATCGACCACACACGCTAGCGGAAGACGGCAGCAACGCTCCGCGCTCCGCTTAGGCAGCTTGTAAGCGGACCGTGTTTCTCGCTCCGCTAGCCCGCTTGCGGCTAAGCGGAGGACGCATGCGCATTCGTGCTTCCGCTCCGCTCAGCAGCTAAGCGGAGCGTAAATACGCTAAACTAAAACTGTCTAACGTCGCAGAATTCCCAGTGGAGCACAGTTGTACTTGCCGGCTCTACATGCCACATATAACTAACTGCTCTCACTCTTCAAAGCTCAAATCGTATGTAACGTCATGTACAAAATGTCAGCCTCTTGCACGGTGAAGATTAGGGTGAACCGAACAGGACGTAGATTGACACAAAGTAGCACATTCTCGCCTATGCGCTCAAGGAACAGGCGCGTGCCAAGATGAATGGGTTACAATGGCCGCCCTAATTTGCACCCAGCTGAATCCACTTTCCTGCGAAGTTTCCTGCTGCAAGTACTCAGAATAGCCGAGAAGGGAATTGCCGGCGCAGTTACCGCTTGTCTTTTGGGCGAGTAATTTGCCCCTAGTATCGCACGCTGTGCAAAGCAGCAGCTGAGCGGCTAGATGGTTCGTGCGCATTACGTCCACGCCCCAGGGAGTGCCCTCAGGAGGTTACTGCGCAATCGCTTGGACACGTGCGCTGCTCATAGTGAAGGGATTCCAGCTCTTTCTTTCCCTCTTCCTTAATATTTCCTTCTCCTCCTTTTCCACTATTCTTCCCCCAAAGACTTCAGTGGCTTAAAAAGAGAACAGGAAGTGATTCGCACGTAACACCCAATTATTAAGCCGTAATCCGGAAAAAGACGCTTGTCGTGCGTCTTTTCTCATTCAATAGGCTTGCTTCTGGAAAATTACTTGCGTAATTCTTAACATTGATGATGACAAGTGTCTGTGTCAATACAGTCAACAATCTCAGCGTAGCATGGTATAGCGCTGCTTCTGGCGCTGTTCGTCTCTTCATATAACTATGAAAAGTTGTGTTCAGAGACGTGGACAAGGACATTGTCATTATTCTCTTCCAATTTTATTCCTTAACGACTTTAGCCCATGGTCATAATTCTGCTCCGCGTACGTTAAGGGTTATGATGATCAGCCTGTCATCAGCTGTTGGTGGCGGGGAAGGAATAGAAATGAGCGGGAAAAAATTCGCTACATAAAAGCGGCCATCAAGGTATGACAACAGCCATTGGAACTGCACATTCACACACTTAATGTGTGGGGGACAACTTTGCAACACGAGCATGTTTCATGTAAGCAACGTGGTGTGGTCTGGATGGAGCGCTCATTGGCCAAACTGTAAAGGCAAGGAACTTAGTGGTAGTTCCTCGCTGCGCACCAAACACAAAAAATAAGCAGACTCGCGTCTCATAGAAGCAGAAAACGTCCTACTCAAGTGAACTGGGGCTCATAGTCTCTGGTTTAATAGTCTCTCTCAAACATTTGACAGATTTCAGGAGGTGTCAATTACCCCCTCTAAAGCATGGAACTTTTCTGCGTAGTCTACGCGAACCTGCTTTTAATTGGGAAATACGTTATAAAGTTCTAACACACGGTAGAAGCCATAAAGACTTTAAATATAGTAGCCAGATGCCATTACGGTCCTTCGTGTCTTCGTTATCTTCATGTTTATCCTCTTCGCTGTCTGTTCGTCTAGGACCACTATATCCTCCTGGGCTTCTATTACCATCTCTCCTGGGATGATAATGAAGAGTATTAGCAATCGACGCCTCTTCTGCATTTCCTCACGGTCCTTGATAATACACGGTCTTTAGAATTCCTTAGTGTTTTACTGTTTTCAATATGGAATATAGACCTATAAAGGGGCAATTTGAATCCAGCCCCTTTCGAACCAGCACCATGTCTCCTGGTTCAATATCGGGTATCGTGCACTGCTGACGTTCGTCAAAGTTCTTTTTCATAGTTTTTCGATACTTTTCTTTCTGGTTCAAATCCAGTTGCTTTTCGCGAAGGGTTATTTTTTCAACTATATCAAGTTTCAACTGTATCCGCAGGTAACCAACAGGGTTTTTGGAAAGCGGCGAAGTAAGGGCTACATGCCAATGCTGCAGTGTGAGATCGGTTATGGTGACGAACAGCTGCTTCCAGAGCGCACTTCCACCCGCCTTTGAAGTTGGGGTATAAAGATAGGAATGTCTTTAAGTCCCGGATCCCCCTTTCTGCAAGAGAATTCGCTTCTGGGTGAAAAGGTGCTGGAAAACGCAGCTCGACGCTTCTTGCTTCAGCCCAACGGCGAAGTGTTTCGCTTCAGAATGCCGGTCCGTTGTCCGCAACGATGACCTTAACATTGGAGAACATATCCCTCTCTAGAAAAGAAGTTAAACAGTTCGCATCTTCCCTGCCAGCTTTAGCTGCCACGACCCGTGTACACTCGTCCACTGCAACGAGGAATGCTTGCGTCATTTTTGACCCCCTCGCCCTTCTTTTTGAGTTCAGCAAAATCGAGATGTAGTATTTCGTAGGGCACATTCGAGTATTGTGGAGTGACCATTTTGTTTCCACGCGGTCTGCACTTAGCTTTGCAAAGTTGGAAGTTATGGCACGTCTTTATGTAATTAGCGTCATCTGTCTTCATGCCTTTCCAAGTGAATCTTTGCGCTAGCTTTCTGTATGCTTTAGTAAATCCATCATGGCCTCCCGACTCAGGACTGTCGTGGTAGAGTCGCAGTATGGTCGGTATCGCGGTTTCGGGCACTTCTAGCTTTCCGTTTTGCACCTTCAACGTCAGGCGTTCCTTCCCACAATTTGCTCATATTAACTTCTTCATGAGTAACGTCTCTTGGTACATGATGTTTAGACAGAGAATCTTTTGTGCTGGGCGATGCGCTACCTGAAAAGTGTACTGTTGAATTTCAGTCACCTATCTTGCCACTCTACATTTTGGCTGAGTGAGTTGCGAGAGAGAAGTGAGGGCTTGATTATCTGTAAAAAATTATAAGCTTCGACCTTCCATATAACTTCTAAAATACTTGAGTGCCATAACTACAGCCAATGCTTCCTTTTCCTTCCTAGAATAGTTTGATTGGGCCTTGGTAAACGTGTAAGAAAAATATCTTATCACTTGCAGTTGTTTCGCAACAGGCTTGTTGACATGTCTTTGATAAAGAACGGCTCCTGCACCATAATGAGTGTACAGTTCAAATGGCAGGTTAAAGTCTGGGACCGTAAGCACAAGGTCTGAAGAAATAATTTCAACAAGTTCTGCGTAACACCGCTCGCAGTCTTCAGACCAAAGGCCTCGCAGTCTTCAGGCCTCTTTTTGGGTAAGGGCAATGAGCCATATTGTCTTTGTTGCATAATCCTTTATGAAGGCCCGGAAATGCCTGGCAAGACCTAAAAACACTCGAAGAGATTGCAGATCAAAGGACTTGATGAGACTCTTGATACGCTGAACACTATCTTCTTTGGTACTTTTTGTCGTCCCATCAAATACCTTGCCAAGAAAAACAACCTCTGGGAGAAGAATTCACTCTTTCTGATGTTGATCTTAAGCTGTGCCCTGCTCAATGCACATCGAACCATTGATAGATGACTAATGTGGTTATCTCTTGTTCTTGAATAGGCGAGTATGTCGTCGACATACACACTACAAAATTTCACAATAAATTGTTTGGAGCACAAAGTTCATCATTTTCGGGAACCAGGCGTCTGATTTTTTTCCCTCAAATGACAGCCGGTTATATTCGTAGATGTCGAAAGGTGTAATCTTGGTTTCCTCCTTGAGTGGTACTTGCCAATACCCTTTACATAGGTCTATCCTAGAAAACCATTGACACCCACCAGTCTGGTCAATTATTTCGTCGATTCGTGGCATCGGGAATGGGGACAAGTCTGTTTGCCGGTTGATAAGCCGGTAATCAGTGCACAAGGCATAGCATCCGTCCTGTTTTGGCACTATGGTAGTGGGGGAAGGCAAACGGAGAGGTCGAAGGTCTGATGATACCAGAATCCAACATTCCTTGCAGCTCCTATTTCAGCCATACTTTTTTTCGTGGCTTAACCTCTACGGTTTCTTCCTCACAGAACTTTTTTTTGTCTTGAAGATCGAAAGGCACTTCGATTGCAGTCGTTGCAGGGGGATAGGTGCCGACACACAGAAGTTAGGAAATTTCAACGAAACCACGTCGGAGCTTGTGACTGTCTTATCTTGCGTCTAACGGTTGGAATGCTTGGTGGTGATAATGTCGTTCCACAGCACATTCATCTTGAATATTGTCATATCATGCCCGGTTAAAAGGAAATCGAACTCCACTCCTGACATGGCAATGCTCCACATGGTGAGATCTAGATCTCTGAATTTCCCTTTTTCATCCGCTCATTTTTCTAGCTCTCGACAGCTGCCGTCCTAGCCTTGAACTTTGACTGCTCTTCCGGCAAATAATTCGTCTTTTTCAACTCTTTCCTTAATATACGGACTGACCGAGGCACCTTTATCAATAACCGCGGGCATCTCGATATTATCGAGATGCGATCATTGCGACAAACAAAGTGTTTGATTTCACAAGAAATATTGTCTCCTGCGTCTCAGACGTGCTGTCATTCGTGAATTTTCCGAGTATCTTCCCACTGGAGTACCTATGATTAGAGTTGTGACAACTCCTTGTGGCAGAGTAATCTTCTCTTCTGTTCTGTGTCCATTCGCTTTTCGATTTGTGTTGCACCTCGCGAGGCCGGGACTCGAACGACACATATTTTAAGCAGTAGAGAAGCTCCTCGGAAGTGGAGGGTGCTTTAACCTGGACTTGCCTCTGGCAATGTGTTGTCATTCCGGGAATCACTAGTGGCACAACAGAGGAATCTGGAAGGGTGGGATCCGCAGATCCAAGTAGGCGCCTCTTCTCAAAGTAATAGTCCAGCAAATTGCCGTCTCTCTGCTTGTAAAAAATTGCTTGGTCCCATAAGTGGACTCGGTTCATTTGCAATGCCCGAATAAAAGTTTTTGTCACGTATCCCATGATTCTTTCATATGTCCTGTGATGCGCAGATCATACCACTTTTTAGCGTGGCCACATAGGTACGGGCGCGCGTGAAGTATCCGATCGGAGTCACTTAACCACTGGTTCTGCTTGCACGTGTTCTGGAAAAAATTCAACCCGAAAACGGCGCCATCCATGTTACCATCAAACATTTCCGGCTTCACTGTCTCTCGACGTATTGCAGCAGCGGCAAGTATATTCGAAATTGATTGCTGTTGTTGCATTTTCATGCATTTGCGTTTGCCTTAATTGTGCCATCACGCTTAATATACCTTGCAGAGGCGGCCATGCGTTCCTATCTGTATCGCATTGTGCGTCACACTTATTTGCGATTTGTTTCCTCATAGATTCAAGTTCCGCGAATTCCATGTCAATTTTCATGGTACCTCTTTCGGTGACGTCGCTGACCGGGGCCTTGGCTTTGTTGGTGATGGTTTCGAGTAGGCCAGGTGTAGTCAGTTCTTCCGGCGCCGCAACGAAGTTCTCACCTTCCAAAGCATAGCCCGTGACGAGGGCGCGGCTGTCCCACCTTGCGAGGTAGAATGTCACCCACATATGGTTGCTGTTGTCGACTGAGCCAAATAGAAAGTTCCAACACACGGTAAAAGCCTTCAAGACTTTAATTATAGTAGTCAGCTGCCATTACGGTCCTCCATGTCTTCGTTCTCTTCTTCTTCATCTTTATCATTTTCGCTGCCTGTTCATCTAGGATCACTACATATGTCACAAGAGATCGAGTGGCACTAGGTTTGACTGTGAATATATAGTAAGGTGGCGACACTACCAGTCACGGTAAAGCTTCGGAAACAGCGGCATCATACAGCGCAAGGACAGAAAAGGAACATCATCTCCAGATAGCATCTATACAGGGTAATGTACTAAAGAAATTACAAGCTATGCTGTCAATGTAATTTTGTAGGTCACACACAGCTTGAAATACAGCAAAATAAAATTTAGCGAAAAATATATAGCTAACATTCATTAGCAGTTATTACCATCGTTGCTTTTGACGAGGGCGGCTGCAGGTCCCTTTGCCCGATACTCCAAGAATCGGAAAAGCGGCTAACTGCACAAAGAAATGACGCTACACGGCAGTACACGATTCAGTCTTTCTTTGTGACCGGCATCCGATGTTTCAGCTTTCTATTTTAATTCATTACCTGATTAGTAATTATCCTAGCTATCTTCAATTGAACCTTTCTAGTCTCAGCCTACTATACTTGCAAATTTTTGTCTTACCACACAGCTCCAACCTCTACAGCCTCTGGACTGATTTTCAATTCCATTGGCACTGATTTTGTTAGCTTAATTGAAAATCGGTTATGTTATGCTTTCAGTTCAAACTAAGGCCATCACTTTGATACAAGTCAATTTTTCGTCCTTCCAGTGGTAAGAACCATCTCCGGACGACTAAATGTGCTGCTCCGGCAAACTATTTGTGCATAAATCTAAGAATAAGCGAACGATCCGTCAGTGTCGCTCATTACAAAGTTCCGATTACGCAGCTTAAACCCTTTGCTTTAGAGCATCTTCCAATTGACATAAATCCTAACGTTGCTATGGCGGGCTCTACAATATTTTCACATGCATTGCTTTGAAAGCTCGTTGAGTGTGGCCTGTCACTGAAGAAATTACCATGAAGGCGGATCTACTATGCATATCAAAGCCAAATTTCTTTTCAACGACCATTGTGCTTTTCGATATTGTGCTTAAAGCAAAAAAATGGCGATACAGATAATCTATTAGAGAACAATATTGCACGTAATAGAAAGGTACGTCCGAGCTCACAATCATGCCTGCAGAAGTCATTTCTGAAACGCAGCCCACACTTAATACTCTAAATAGTGTACGTGTCTTGTCCAAAACTTGCCATGTTCAGTGAGGTGCTTGTTAAATTTTTTCTAGATTTAAGAGCCCGCAATCGACAATAGCACACACAAAAATAAAAATTCACGTTCTGAATCGCTACTGATTTTTAATATTCATCGCGTACACAAAGAAATTGTAGGGAGAATCGGGTATGACTAAATATAGCAACGTGTGCACGACACCAATAATGCATGTATGCATGTACAATGCCCGCCAGCTTTAGGGGGAACACCTCATTACTATTCAAGAGCCTATAACAGTTGATGTTAAGCACAAAATAAAGAAAACGATTATTTCCTTTATTGGTATCATCATTAGTCGTCGTATTCTAGAGCACTGCACAGGCCGATTTTCTCAGCCCGGGCCCGGCCCGGGCCCGTTTTTACGTTGGGCTGCCCACCCGAGCCCGACCAAAAGTTTTATCGCACGACCCGGGCCCGGCCCGGGCCCGGAAATAATCTACGTTACCCGCCCAGCCCAGCCCGCCACCCCATTACCTTAGGCCCGAGCCCGGCCCGGCCCGGCTCAAAACCAGCCCGAACCCGGCCCGAGAACGAAAAAGACCACCCAGTGGCATTAAAAAGCACAATAAAAAAAGAATGAAAGGAATTTATTCTTAAGGCATACATACATGTCATGTGCAATTATGAATACCATTTGAGTGGTCTGAACGCAAATACCAGCGCGCGAAGTAGTACGAACGACCCTGCCGAGCAGTATCGCCAACAGTTTCCAACGGCGCGACCTTGATGCGGCCCAATCCACTTCTATCGCAGTGCCGCCACAGTATTTTCCGTGTCGGGCGCCTCACTGCAAAGCATGCGCCGCCGCAGCTGCTCGTCCCACTCAACCGTATTCTAGTACAATATAGCCAAAGCGCAGCCACGACCGCTCGTGAGCGCAGTGCATGGATGGAGTCAATGGAGAAAGAAAACTTCTCGTTCCTCTATGGTGCAGCGTAATGCACTGCGGCTAGGCGACCGGTTGAGAACATGTGTCTAATCATGAATGGACGCAGTGCCATATTTCAGCCACGTGACGAATTATCTTATCTAACCAGTCATCGTTTTACCAATTCGCTTTTGAAGAATCGGCAAGTCGTGAACGCGCTTACACCGCGCTGAAAACTATAATTACATTGATTTAGGTAAGGAATACAATGGCATCCTTTGGGTTGAGGCGACTTCGGTCTTTCTGGACTTCTACATTCTGTTCAAACAGCGCAAAATACGACAGAAGAAAATGCAAGTACACAGGAGTAGCACAGGTATAGCTTCCAGCTGCGCCGGGGCAACAGCTTTTTCAGAGTTGAGACGCGCGAGGATAACTCGCTGCACGTTACGTGCACACCACCAGAAAGTCCGAGCCCGGCCCAGGCCCGTGTCAAAATACCCGAGCCCGGCCCGGGCACGGGTCAAAAAGCACATTCCGTGCCCAAGCCCGGCCCGAGCCTGTGAAAAAACTGCCCTACCCGGCCCGACGCGGCCCACGGGCCGGGCCGGGCCGGGGCTTTCGGGTAAGCCCAGCCCGTGCAGTGCTCTATCGTATTCGGCACATTCCCCCCGTGAAGTAGAAGGCAGTGGCGCACCGACGGGGGGATTACAGGGCTTGTGACCCCCCCCCCCCCCTGAGGCTGAGTTAACCCCCCTTTTGTTTAACCCCTTTTCCTTCCTTGCGCCTTTGAGTACTGCAACAAAGATGCAAGACGCGCATTCGTCTGCACACTTGAAAACTTGCGCAAAAAGCGCATTTTTGACAATTTCCCGTGAAGAAATTGAAACTAGTGCTGTTTAGATGGTATTGGCAAACTAACGCAAACTGTCACTCCCCCACCCCTTGGCAGAGATCCGGGATACGCTTCTGCTAGAAGGTATGTTGAAGTTATACCAGGTTGAATACTAATCAGACGTTTCCTTATGTACTGGACGACCCTGTACATAAGATTAAGTAAAGAAATGCTAGTAAACGCACATATAGGGTTGAAAAACAGAAATTTGTGGTCTAAGTGTGCTGGTGATTTATGGCTCACGCATATTTCATTGTATTTCCTGATATAACATGCTGTTGGTATTTTCCGTGTTAGCCGAGTGTTGTGAGTAATCAAAATCTATGCGGTAGCAAAGATAATTTAACAACCACATTCATTACAATGATAGCCAAGTGTGACTTCTTATTTCTGTTACAAGGATACATGTGCGCCTTGTGAAGAGTGTTAATACATTTTCTCGTTTGTCTATGGTAATTATTTTCGGACGTGAACTGTATCGAGCATACAACATTAGTCCTGCATCTAACAAATGCTGACTTTTGTTTCATTCTACCGGCACACTTCTTTCTTTGCTTCACTAAATCAGCCCTCTGTTGCACTATTCGGCATAGGCGTTCAAGGTTGTATAAGGCAAGACAAGATTATTGAACTCACGAATAACCTTTGTGCACTCAACGAAACAATTTTCTGATATTTTTATAACGAAGGAAAAACTTCAAGGAAGCCTATACATACAAGAATGTTTGCTAGAATGTTGAGAACTACGCTCAGTTTTTTAATAGCTACACCTTAGGACTTGAAATAACGTTGAGAATGAAGAACAAACACACTATGAGCTCGCAAAAAAACTCAAGCTAAATTCCAGCTGCAGAACGCGCGTGAAAGGAATAGGTTAACTGCTTACGATTTAGCAGCAAAAATGTATTACTTCGGAGCATGCCCTGCGATATTTTCCAGGTGTTTTACGAGGAAATTGAGCTGATTGAAGCCTAAAGTGACGCCCCAAAGTTACTTTTCCGGACTGGCTCTTAGAGAGAGAGCATTCTATACAAAGCCGACCAATAAAACCAAAATGCCAGCTGCGTTCATGAAAGGCTGCAATTTTTCTAATTGTACAGCAATATTTTTTTTGTTGTTGTGAAGACACACCGATATCGCTTGTCGTTGAAAATTCCCAATGTCGTTCACTTTCATATTCCGGCCACATCAAAACAACATGAACACAAAAAAGACTGAACAGTGCACAATTAAATTTGCGCGTATCAAAAGGTAACGTTCATTTTCTTAAATAACTATTATTTATAATGATTAATTCTTTATTGTTTGTAAATAACTTTTCATTGCAACGTTTGTGTTTGTAAGGATCTATAAGTTTTTTAGAAGCTATACTGGCACATTGAATGCTACAGAGATGTATATGGATAAAACAAAACATTTTCTTACACCGTTTGGAGATGGTCCTTTTCCCGTGGAAAAGCAAGTGGCCATCACTTTCTGAAAACTTTATTTTACATATTCTTCCACGCGAGCGTTAGATGCGCAAAATTTTTATAGTTCTTTTTTGTAAGTGCAACTCTTTGTCACCAAGCTCTCAACATTAAATGCTATAATGCCTACTAGCGGGGCACATTTATCCAGCTGTACGCTTCAAGCTTGTATAGCTCAAGCATAACTGCGAGTTGGCCTAGTTGGAACAGATTGATTTATAAAAACTTTAAGCGAGCAAAACAAACAAGGACGACGAAAAGTAGCAACACAAGGACGAGCGCTCTTCCTTGTTTCACTCGTTTTCTTCGTCCTTGTTTGTTTTGCGCGCATAAAGTTTTTAAAAACTGTATAGCTCTTCTCTGCGCACTAGACATAGATTCCGATAATATTGCGGGATATTGAACAAAAGTTTTCCTCGGATACAAGGACTATAATTGTTCAAAACGAAAAGAATATCCGGCAATAGGGCTCATCATCGACAAGTAGCAAACAATTCAGCAAAGGAAATAGGTGCTATGGGTGTTTGGGAAGGCAAAAAGACTGCGACAAGAGAAAAGCTCGGCGCAGGGCCGTAATTGAATCTACTTTTACTTGCCCCATAGAGATAATATATAAAAGAGAATAAGCAGCACTAAACAGAGCACGCTAGAGATAACGTCCCTCCACCGGCATGTCTCGGCTGTCCTAAATAATGAACGCGCTGACTTGGCTGGTTTTTGTCAGATAATGCTAGCAGTCATGGATACTGTACAGCCTTTGCAGATAAAGTCGAATAAAATACAACTCAATGTATGAAACAAGAAGTACACTACTGTACTTACTAAAATGTATTTAATGACTGTGGGCACGCGTACAATGTTTTATATTCTGTGCAATAATTGCGCATTGTGACCAGTGCTTTCACAACGGAGTATTGTTCTTTGGATTTTCGAGTGCGTGATCAGGATGGGCGATGCAGCATACATGACTCGTGAACGTGTAACTTAGTGACATCGTCGTATGTTCCTGTGCAGTAGGATGATTGTCAATGTACGAGAAAACAAGCGCATCTCGTTTCCTTTTCTGAAGCTACTCAGAAGGAAAGCGCGATGCACTTGACTGCATTCATTTTTTATGGATCCTTATGAGACCGGAGGACAATACATAAGGGTGGCATACAAGCGTGTACTGTAGAATCAATTCAGAAAGAAAAATTTGAAAACGAGAAAAGTAAACAAGACAGCTGATATACGGGATTTCCAAACTATCATGTACCAAGATTCAGAATATACAAATGCCACGTAGCTGGACAGGACCAAGATAACGCTGGTTGCCGTCGCTTAGAGATACTCATATATTTTTGTAATTGGCCCCTAAATACACAATTAGCCCGAATTATTAAAGAAACTTCTCAAATATTTTAATTACATGAAAACCGTCAATGAGAAAATTGTAGAGCAACACGAAAAACTCCCCATACGGTTTTCTGTTGCTCAATAAGCGCTACATAAAAGTGGTTTTCCGAGCGTGAAAGAAGAGCCGCGAATATACGCAAAGTGCCTCGAGCGGCCAGTCACGCGGCAATATTGCGTACTTCACCTCTGCAGCATTACAGTGTGTCTCTTAGTTTCTTGAATGGTAATTGTACTACCGTCTACAGCCATCGTGAGTTCAGTTAAGCCAGATATTTTTAACAGTGAAGCTGTTCTAGCTAACCTTAAGAAGTGTCGCCTGCTGCTGCAAAACCTCGCCGAGCTATGACGTCACTGCATTGCCTAGCAACCACCACGCGGAGCGGTGTGTGCTCGCATCCTCTCCGTGCCGTACACATGTTGCCTTGACATGGGACGTTAATGAGAGGGAAGGAGAGCATGCTCGGGAGAGGGAAAGAGAAAATGAGAGCGAGATAGAGAAAGAAATTGTAGCAGCACCAACGAGGCAATGCACAAAGCTGCTGCCGACGCCGCCCGCGTTGCCTAGTAACCGCCGGCGCAGGTGCGCGATCGCTTCGCCCGACACAGACATGGCTCCGCCGAGCATCCGCCAGCTGCGCGCTATTGCGCATGCGCCGTGACGTCATCCCGGCGTGTCGTCTGCTGCGCGCCGCCCGTACACTGTGCATAGCCTTCGCCCAGTTTGAATGCACTTGGCCTCGGTGTTTGCCATAAAAGGGGCTTCGCCTGGTCGTGTCAACTTTCGCTAGATATCAAGCGGCTAGCCTCCAACGCGTTCGGCGTGGGCAAGCAACAGCGTTCTTCGCAGCTGTGCCAACATTGGTCAGCCTGCCTGCGTTTGTGGCGTGCCAGGGACGCTGTCGCTCGTAGGCGTCGACGCGTCCTGCGCTAGTCACGTTAAATGTCGCGAAAGGGAAGATACCTCCGAAAATGATCGCTCGAAAATACCTTCCCTACATGCGTAGCTAAGTTAAACCAAGTTAAGACCTAGCAGCAACCAAGTTAATACATAGCTGTAGCAGCCAGTAAGACTTGCGGATCGACACTTTCGGTGTGCCTAAGCTTTGCACGAGCGAGTGAAAACTTGCCAGTTTTTTAGGCTGTGGCTAAGGGTACGTTCGACATCTCCCTAAACCTTTTTTACAAATACATTAAACAGATTCAGTAGTGTTTTTATGGAAGTAGGTCCGACATTAAGTAGCTCAAAGCAGGACATTATTACGTTTTGACATTCGCTCTGATTTGCTGAATCACCTCGTATGCTACTACTTCTGGTTGGTGTTTCCTTGTTTAACGTTAGGATCCGTCAGAAATAAGCACACTGAACCGCTAAATACATGCTTCCCTCTCGTCAGCACCTATTTTGTGTGTGATCTGGTGGAGCGTGCCTGTTAATTTCGGCGCCGCCCGCGCACATCGGCGTACTCACCATTGCCGTAACAACTGCGGCATCTGTTCCATAGCGTTGATGCGAGCTTTCAAAGCAAGAAAAGCGCTCAGAAACCTGGCTGGCGGCATACGAAAGATTGGCGACATTCAACAACTGCAACTGCTAGAACAAGCTGCGCCATGTCTATTTCTCTTTGAATTACACTGCTCGCACATAGTTCGAGAATCGATAGCCATTTTTAATGTCATGGAACCTATTTTGCCGCGGTTTTGTTCAAGCATTTCTCTCATTATGACGTTGGTAAAGGCTTAAGTCTTTCTAGAGCGTGGAACAATGCTACCTAAGAAGGGACCCGCCTGATTCGTCATGCTCACCCTGACATGCCAGAAGAAAGGAAGTTCGTTTTCTGATGGAGGCAGTGAAGCAAGACCTGTACACCGGGCTAATTCGCAACCCACTGAAAACGGCCGCGCAATTTTCATTTGAAGGCACGGCCATCGAGAAGACACTGGAAATGCGCACAAAGCAATATGATCGCCAAATGATTACGCTGAAGTACAAGGTTCAAGCATTCGCCCCGATGGCTTGCGTGAGACCATCCGAACAGTTGTGTGCGAGGAAGTACGGAATAATGTTTCCAAGGTAGCAGCCTCAGGAGGCCTGGATCGCTGACGTCGTGCGAGAAGAAATCTAGCGGACATTGGAAGCTCCCGAAGTGAAGCCGGAATCACCACAGCCCCAGCCTGAATCGATAACCACCATTGCTCGCCGTCAAGGTCCACCACTACGACCGAGCCAGGGCCTGCACGCCGCCATTCCATCGCCAGCCTTTGCCTCCGCCGCCTCCAGCCCACCCGCCTGGGAGCCCGCGCAACACCCCAAAGAAGACTGAACGTATCGCGCTCCGGACCACCGTTCACTCTGCTACCCCTGTGGACAAGCATGCGAACTACGCCAAGGACCACGAGAAATCGTCGACTATCTCGCAGCCACTCAATGGAGGCCTCGACGACCTCTCAATTCGCTGTCGCCTGGTCGTTACCTCTCGCCGCAGCTCCGACCCTACACGGGCCCGACCGTAGCTGATCCCTTAGCGCATATTCGGCAAACTAAAAGCAGCACTCGATGGATGTACGGGTTCTGTTCGTCGTAATGCCGAAGATTCTCCGCCGCCGATCAAGATGCCACAAAAACCATCTCGCTGACGTAGTGACGACACGCTGCCACCTAAACGAAGCCTCAATGACAACAAAACGATGTCTAATGAACTAATGGCACGAGGTGGCGTTACTTGGACAACGCGACGCAGCGGTCACCCGACGCCGCGCCCTAACTGCAACGCAAGACAAACAACTCCCGACCTTGACGTGCTTCTCGACGGCCGCGATATCAGCGCTCTTGTAGACGCAGGAGTCGACTACTCCTTTTTCTGTGGATCATTCGCCGCCAAGTTGAAGAACGTCAAGACTGCATGGGACAGCCGTTATATTCAGACAGCTGGATGACACCTGATTACTCCGACTGGAATCTGCAGGGCAAGAATTACAGTTCATCAACGGACCTACCCTGCGACGATCTTTGTCCTCCAACAGTGCTCGTGAGACGTAATGCTTAGCATGTACTTCCTGAGCCAACACGGCGCAATCATGCATCTGAAGTCCAAGTCGATAACGCTATTCGAAGACCATGTGATATTGCCGGAGAGCTCCTGGAGTAACCAAGCCTTGGGCGTGCTTGAAGATCAAGTGAGCATCCCGCCTCGCTCCCGTATCATCACTTCCATTGGCACCAAAACACCGTCAGACGTAGGCGTCGTCGAGCGTGAGCAACGTCTATTGCCAAAGAAATGTGTGTTGTAAGAGGAATAGCTCGACTGCACTGAGGTAAAGTAAACAAGACGAACTTCAGCCAGGAGTGCGAACACTTCAGCAAGGGCACAAGGATCGCATACATCGAGGAAATTGGGGCTTGTCCAGCAATGCGTTTGCCCTCTCTGATTCTGCCGTACCTACTTCGACGGCCATAGTTCCCGAAGCAGCCTTCGACATCAATCCGAGTGTCCCCATGAGCAAGCAACAACATCTCAGAAGTCTTCTCCGACGATACAGAGACTGCTTTCCGACACCATCGAGGATTCTAGTAGAAACACCAGTTGCTGAGCATGGCATAATAACCCAAGAGTGCGCTCGGCCACTCCGGCAGAGTCCGTACCAAGTTTCGAGCGAGAACCAGAAGCCATAAAGCAAGAAGTCGATGGCTACGCTACGAAATCATTCAGCCTTTAAATAGCCCGTGGGCATTTCCTGTAGTCTTGTTGAAGAAAAATTTGCAGTGGCTTATCTCGGCTATGCCAGGATATACGTAAACACCTTATCTTATCGCCTCTCCTCCTCACGCCCAGCGCGGCCTCTCATTCGTGGCCTCCTCACCCCAGAGTGCGCCCTCTCATTGGTCGCATCCTCGCCCAGCGCTCCTCTCCTCCTCTGCTGGTCACGTGACCTGCCCTACCCCGGCACGGCTCTCATTCTCTCCTGGTCACGTGACCTGCGTGACGCCTGACAGACGTCGAAGGGTCGACTAAGAACCGCTCCGCTGTTAAAAGGACGGAACCCTGGATTTCTGCTTGGATTTTTGTCGACTGAACCAGATCACAAAGATGGACGTATACCAGCTCCAACGGATAGACGGCGCATTGGACAGGCTCTGCAACGCTAAGTATTTCTAATCGATGGATCTCAAGACAGGTTATTGGGAAATAGAAGTCGACGAGAGAGATCGCGAGAAGGAACGCCATCGTCCCACCTGACTTCCTCTACGAGTTCAAGGGAATGTCAGCCAGACTGTGCTCGGTATCTGCAACGTTCCAGTGCGCGATTGACGCGGTATTATCAGCGTTGAAGTGGCAGACCTGTCTCTTCTACGTGGATGACATCATTGTCATCGTCGGGAATTTCGGCGATTAGCTTAGGTGGCTTGAGACAGCACTAGAGGCCATCATGTCAAGAGAGCTCACTCTGAAGCCGGAAAACCGTCGCTTCGCTAACGATGAGCGTCTGGTCTTTTGCCAAGTCACCAAGAAATCTGGAGTCCGTCCTGATCCGCAAAAAGACATCTGCCATCGCTGACCTTTCACAGCCCACCGACAAGTAGGCAGTGCGCAGGTTTCTTGGGCTGTGTGCATACTATAGACGCTTTATCAAGAACTTCTCTCGCATCGCCGCGCCTATGACTCTTCTCAGAAAATTCTACATCAAATTTAAGTTGGAAACGTCGCCAAATAATGCCTTTGAGGAATTAAAACTACACTTGACCACTGACGCTACCCGTCAGGACATGCCGAGATTGACAGCGACGCAAGATCCTGCAAACAAGGCCAGCGTGACAGCTACAGCAGACCGAGCCACGTTACCGACCATTCCAGCAGATCGGAATGGACCTGTTGGGGCCATTTCCGACGTGAACATCCGGGAATAAGTGCTTCGTCGTCGCTACTGATTACGTTACCCGATACGACGAAACGAAAGCCCCATCTAAAGGTATACTGCACCCGAAGTGGCGAAATTCTTCGTCGAGAACATACTGTTACGACATGGTGCCCCAGAAATCACGATCATGGGCAGAGGAACTCCTTTTACGGTGAAGCTTATTCAAGCCATCCTGCACTACAGCCAAACAAGTCACCGCAGCACATCCGCATACCACCCGCTAACGAATGACCGTGCAGAGCGCCTGAATAAGACCATGGCGGGACATGTTATCTATGTACGTCGACGCCGAGCAGAACACGTGGGATGCAGTCCTTCGCTACGTAACATTCTCCTAGAACATGGCGGTGCAAGAAACAACGCAAATTGCGCCCTTCACGCTGGGGCGCTATAACGTAAAATGATTCCAAACTGTTTTGTTTCCAAACTCCTGACGTCAAATTTACGCAACCACCGATGCAAGCATCGGGCGGTGACCCGCAGCGTTGTCTGAACAACCCAATCAAACACTCTCCTCGTTTATAGGAGGTCACCTTTGTTCGCTTTCAAAACCAATAACATTGTGTACACTCAGCGGTTTTTCTTATCTAATTGGCTGACAAGAGGTGAGGAGCATCTCTAGTGGAGAGGGTTTCGATGGGGCCGAGCCAGCACAGTGAAAATAGATAACAGCATTAAGAGGGTGGTGCCGGCTTCTCCGATTGGTCTGCTTCGCCTTACTTAGCTTGCGGTGGCTTGTCGAAAATCGCGGCGGCGTGCAATGGGAGGATAAGAATGCCGCTAAAACGGATCCTCAGCAAGGAAGAGTTGGCAGAGCGATGTCGTATGCATGCCGAAAGGGCTCGATAACGTTTTACTGCCACGCAAAAAGGTTTATCATGCGCAAATAAATACATGCGCAACGGCAGGTGTGAGTAGCGAGGGCCCGAGCGATCGGCGGGCAGCCATCCTTTATTCCTTTCGAAACGGGGCAGTCTGTGGATATTCAGAAAAATTTTCAGTTTTGTTCGACATATTAATGCATTTTTTTCGCGTATACGTCACTTTGACGTGGTGAGTTTTCGCGCTTTTGTGAGGTCGCGTGACAGACAGGCGAAGTGGTCGTAGCCAGAAATCATTGGACCAATAGCAGATGGCTAATGGTGAAAAGGCGTCGAATCAGGAATAATTATTTTTCTTCTGTGCGGTTTAATCATGTATAATCAGTTTTCACACGTTATATAAGATGGGCTGCATTCGCGGCTTTCGTGAGGTCGCGGTACACAAAGGCAACGTTGAGAGTGGCCCGAAAATGTTTTGACCAATATGGAGGCTGATTGCAGAAATTGGAATCAAAACAGTTTGGAATCATTTTTCGTTATAGCGCCTCTGGTTTTCGAAAGGAACCCGAAGATTACTCCGACGCCATTCTGCCACACGTTACCGCCGATGATAATCTTGAGGTCACCGCCTATCTGCAGCACGTGGAAGAAGCACCGCAATTGGCCCGCCTGCGCTTAAGAGCCAGGAAATGACGGACAGACCACACTACAATCTTCAACGACGCTATGTGCAATATCAGCCCTGCGACCGTGTTTGGTTTTGGATTCCGATAAGCCGACGAAGACTTAGTGAAAAATTTGCCGATGCTATTTCGGACACTACACGATCATCCGATGTATGTACTGGCACACTAGACTACGATATCGTGCCTGACGGCATTTCGCAATCATAGCGGCTCCGCGCACCGCATGAAGGCATCCACGTGGTGCGTCTTAAGCCTTTCTACGCCCGCTGACGACCTTCGTGACTTTGTTTCTTTGTTGCTTTTTTCTTTACTATGAGTACTGTTCTTTTTGCTCATGCGCTTGCTTGCTGAATCGGGACCATGATTGTTAAGAGGGGACATTGAAATGTGTACTTGTTTATCTTTCTCGCTTGACCGCTTTTCACCTGCTTACAAATGTTATCGGTCGGCGCAGGACGCGCCTGCATGTATAAGAACGTTTCTCGAATGTTATCGATGGTCTGTTATCGATGATTATACCTGTTGTCGGTTGTCAGCGGACCTTGTGTAAACTGATTATAGGCGCGACGCCAATTGTGTAGTAGTTTTTCAAAGGCACGCGGGCACCAGCGATTAGCCTGGTACCATCGACGAGTCAAGTATAAAAGCCGACGCGCTTGACCCACTCATCAGATTGCTGTACTCGACGCTATCATTGTGTATTTAGTGTCATTTGTTTTCCTGGGCACAGGTTCGCCTAATAAAGAGCTTGTTTTCATTTCTGAAAGAAAGCGAGAGATAAATGAGATGCGAAAGGCAGGGGAGGTTAAGCGTAAGAAATCCAGTTTGCTGCACTGCACAGGGGAATTGGTAAAGGGAGACAGAAAAACAAGAAAAAGCACACAAAGAGAAGGAGAGGGAGATGTGCAAAAAAAAAAAACACAACACACACAAAGGAACTGATTGCTCACACGTTTCAGTACTGTCTGCTCATTCACCGTTTATACAACATGACACAATGACAAGGTGCACTCATCGTAATTAGAACAATACGACAATTATGCTTCGCTACCGATTCACGAAGTGATTGGAGGAAAGCAGTTCGTGTTTCAACATTTAGCAATTGCGAAGAGGTCGAAACTGTATTCCCCAAATTGACACAATTGTCAACTAGAGAAATCAGAGAAGCACAACTTTTCTCCGTACAGTTAGCTCCGCGGACCACTCGTCGCCTTCAGCTTTCGTTCGCGAACAGGCGCAGTGACTCTCGCCGTACCGTGTGCTTTATCGCTCAAAGCAGCTCTTTCTTGACGCTTCTTAGGAATACTGCTTTAATCATACCGCAAGGCAGACCAGCAATCAGAAGATTAAGAAATGGTAGTGCGAGTTACGCCGTGGTATAAGACTTCATGGTTCTGCATACGTTTAAAATAATTTTTGGTCATGTCACTACAATATACACACTTATACTTTGATGTTGATTGACCTAGTTAAAATAGTGAATGTTGTATAGATGTGGTTCTACAGAGAGGGAGGCGGTGGAGCAAACGTGACTGAGAATACACGTATAATACCAAACCTTCAATGGTAAATGGTGTCAACGCAGCTGAGGGCTCGCTTTTCTAACGAAATGTGCAGTGGTTGTTTGTGTTCAACGTGTTATACATAACAGAATAACCCGCCGTGGTTGCTCAGTGGTTACGGTGTTGGGCTGCTGAGTACGAGGTCGCGGGATTGAATCCCGGCCACGGTGGCCGCATTTCGATGTGGGCGAGATGCAGATAACACCCGTGTACTTAAATTTTGGTGAGCGTGAAAGAACCCCAGGTGGTCTAAATTGATCCGGCTTCCCCCACTACGGCGTGTCTCATAATGAGATCGTGGTTTTGGCACCTAAAGCCCCATAATCTAGACTTGTACGTAAAGCGTACAAGAAATTATTTTCTGACACATTGAAATTATGGGGCAGAAATCAGAACAGTTTGCTGTCAGTTGGTAATAATGTAAGTACAGGAACGTTCGTAAGTCGGTGGTTTTGTTGCTGTTGCGGTAAAATCCTTTTTGCTTGCTACACTGGGTGCCTAGTTCAAATGCCAATTGAAACATTTTTGTTTTGCTCTATTGTTTATGTTATTGCTTGTGGCAGTTTGCCTGACGTGGTGAAAGCCTTTTCGCCACGTACATCTGACAAGGCAGGACGACACGAAACAGTGTGTCATCACTGCTGCCATACCGCCACACTCATCGGGCTGTCGGGTCGTACGTTATAGTAAGCTTCTCGCGCCATTCTTACATGTGCTACAGAGCACATGTAAAAAGAGCTTCCCAAACGACAACTGTCGAAGCTCACATTTTGAAATAACTCCAAAATGATACGGTTTAAGGGAACTGAAATTATTGCATAATTTGGATTAAGTGTAGCACAGCTACAACAACGACGAAGACGAAAAACAAATTCCACACAAACTTGTTTTTGAGTGTTTTGTTGCGTCTTGTGTCCGTGTTCTTGCTGAGCTACACTTCATGCAATTCCAAAACGACCAATCGAGAAGCCCACATCGCCACCCTTGTTGTCTTCTCAATTTGCCCACCGGGTGCTTTTATACAAGAGGCAGCCATTTATAGAGAACGAAAAATAGGAGAGGAAAGGAAGTCAACTAGACAAGTATTCAACGCTGTGTTAACTACCGCAGTCGGAAACAAAGGTTTTCATTTTTACAGCGTTGAAAAAATTACCCAACAATGCTCGTGTGTTTGATTAACACTTGTCTCAGGTTTGCAATGATTCCACGTGGTAGTCCTGCTCGCAACGCCAAGCCTTAGCTCCAGCTTCATCCAGACTGCGCAATAATAGGGAGGCTTTCCGCTCTCTCTACGCCTGACATCTGTCGTCACCGTGACGGTAATAGGCACTGTGAAACGTCGGGCACTGTTCGCGAAACGGGCGCGGAATGATTCGTGCTCACTATCAGCGTAATAAGTCCCAAATCGATGGACCGTCCTTGGGCTTAACAACGTGGGGAGCGGACACCGACCTCTTTTCTTCTATTGTCCTTTCTACTTTTCGCTAACGCTAGCGAGGTAGGAGTCACGGCAATTACCGCTGCTCGGAACTATTGTAGTGGAAAAATTGTACTGTGCGTGATTCTGTTATATCCGAGTCCGAGCTGTCGGAAGGGGGCACGCAATATTAGGGATGACCTGGCCGTCACACTTCGTAAAATCTGCCTCGGTTATATACGTCGTTTTCTTCATTATTTATGTCTTGTTCTTGACGTATTAATGAAAATTAGAAGAAAAATCTATGGCTGCAGTGTTATATTTCTATTCCTAGTGTCAGGATGTACAATAAAGCACATTTGTTGTGTAACGTACGAGATACTACCCTAACCAGATACATAAAAATAGGTTGTAACGCCTATTCTTAGGCGCGTCATATTGAGATACACTCTATGGTGCTTCATACGCGGTGAGAGCTAGCTGCTGTTTAATGTAGTGGGCGATACGTCAATAAAACGAGTGCTTTGTGACATGCAAGAAGCATCAGTATTCGGCATGTCCTGCTGGCAACCGTGCTTCACTCTGTGCATTCTTTTTTTTTACGTGAGCTCTGTTGTCGCAGCTTCTCACCACTGGTGACAAGTAATCGACACCTGATGTTCCGTTAGTTCATGGAGCACTCTAAAACAACCACTGACATAGATTATTTGCTTGGGAGAGGTAATAATTACAGAAATTCGAATGCGTCGTCATTTGAGATTTCACATGATGATTTTTATCTTGGCGGCTGTCAGTTCCCAATACACGCCTACCGCCTAAAAAGCCAATGAACGGAAAAAAGTGAGTCAAGGCTGATAGAGTGAATTTATACATTTCCCCATAGGACAATTATAAAGGTATAGCACGCTTCGCAGGCCAGACACAAAGTGAATGCACATGTTTTTTACGGGTATACAAACCCAGTAATATAGCCTCTTCATCACGATGAATATTGAGAAATGACCAGCTAATAATTGCAGTGGACAATGACAAGCAACAACGGGTTTCCGTCAAGCTTATCTCGGGCTCCTGGGCACCGAACTGATTGAGATGACAGGATGTGCGTGAAACTGGCGGGCATGTGCACTACTGCGTGCTTATCTTAAGTAAGACTGGCTTTAGCTTTCCTCTGCACGTGTACGCTGTGGGGACCAGAAGTCTACCGGTGCTGTTGCAGGATCTTGATAGAAAAACGCAGAAAATTCAACGTCAGTGAGCACAGGTGTTTCTCATCACAGTGCGAGATAAGCATTTGGCATTATCGAGAGTGTTTTATTCTCCAGGTGCAATAGGAACTCTGTCCAGGCTTTCTTTGCTCTCCCCAATGTTACATTGAGTATGTAAAGAAAGACTGGACAGTGCGCTAGTTTGTTGAACATGTTAATATGTTTGGGAAAAAGTTACAAACGGGTAAGACTGAAGAAAGTATACCGACACACTACACCTAACGTATACTATCATAGAACGACAGAAGGCTGAGCTACTTGGTAAGGATTCATAATGCAAAAAGGTAAGGCGTGCATTATGGATACTATCAAATGGGTATTTTCTAAAAAGTGCAAGATATATCTCTGGCCACGCCTACTTTCTGCACAAAGCTTTCTGGGCAAGCTTGAATTCTCTTCTCCTGAGAAAACCAAAAAGATTACGGCTGCCCTTGATGGCAAAAGTGTCAGCACCCCTTTTTTAGCTCTGAGCAGAATAGAGATCCGTTTAATCAGTGATTGAGAACTTTGTCAAGGGGTCCGAAGGTCTCCTTCGCGCTTGCAGATGCTGCCACTATAAGTTGTTTTTTTAGTTTCCCAAAAGCAGCAATTGATAGCTTTCGCTCGGTGCCTTGTGTTCTTGTGCTTGCTCCTGTCTAGTCCTTGCGTAGTTTGTGTTCACCAATTTTAGTAGCATCTAATCGCATCCAAATCTTGGAGGCTAATAACTACTGTTCGATGGAATTAAGTTGCAGGAATTTTGTGATTGCTGATTTTTTTCAAACAAAACACAGAAAATCTGCCAAATGCCTAAAAAGTTGTATTTTCATGAACACGCAGAAACTTCAAATTACTTTTGTAGCACTTGTCGCATCTTTCTCTTTACCCACGAAGTAGCATGCTGTCCTACCTATTATCGACAAGCACACTGCAGATCCTCGGTGGTGCTGTCAGGCTGACAAAATGCACAGATGGCCCTCATTGTCAATTATTGGACGGATGGCTGGCCTCACTAAGCTGGCTAGGCCATAGCAACAATGTTTCTATATGATGTCTTTATTGGCCTAATGTAACGTCTGCTCTACCGAACGTCAATATGTACCTTTGAAACGTCATGTTGCGATTATTTTTGCAGGGGCTGGCATTTCGGACTTTCGGCTGCATGATTTGGCAAGCTACTCATGTAATCTTCCATTTCTCTGTCATATTTCAAAAACGATGAGCGTTGCTGCACAAGAGCCCAAAATTGTTGCGCCAACGGCGAATACGTCGTTCGAATGAATAAATGCGAGCTGCGGCGGATAATGCTTTTTACCCAAGCTAAAAGCGCATACTGATTGAGAAGCGTTGTTTCTTTCAACATGCAAACCGAATATATGCATTGCTATATACAGTATCGTTGCAACAGAGCTTTTGCGAATGTTGCGCCCGTGTGGCCTCATATTTAACAAATAAAATAATGTTAAGGCTGGACGGGATTGGGAAGCTTACTGTGGTCGTTAGAGTATAGATTATTTTCACTTGACAAATTACCGAAAGTTACAATGTCGGAAAAATGTAATCGGTATAATCGAAATAATCGAAATTGCTTCTTCTGTAGGTTGCACGAATACTGTCTCCGGTAATTCATATAGAAAATTAGGACAAATACGCATATAAAGATTAGGATTTGAAGCACGAAGTCATTAGGAAAATATGAAAATACCGTACGTAAAAGCCATCAGATATACTTTTGCTCTCTTTCCACGTGGACTTTCCTTTTTGTTTCATTTCATGTTAGTTCGTTTAGGTATAATATAAGTGAAATAACAGCCATGCTTATGCTCTTTTTCAAAAAAATCTTGTTGCACCAGACTTACAGCAATATTTATAATGTCAGAAGGAATGCTCGCCCATATGTGTAGCACCACAATAGCCGGGATACAAAATGGAGAATCTTGCACAAGGAAATATATTTCGCCGCTCAGGTAAACAGTGCCGTTACATAAGCTGCACTTGTCGGGAAGTGTGAGAAGCAGTCAGGGATCCTTGAATGCTATGGCATTCCACTCTTAAAGTCGGATCTTAAGCCTCCTGCAAGTGTTTGTTCATGAGTTACAGGAATTTCTCTGGATATAACAGGTCTGCATAGATATTCTCAATCTACCACTGCAAAAAAAAAAAGAAAGCACAGGCTCGAATGCTATGTGTGGACGAATGCCAAGATCACGACAAACTCAACAAAACAAGACATCTTAAACACAACACACAGACGCAAGCCTCGTTTAAAATGTAGCCGGGCTCTTTCAACGCCGGCGGCGAAAGAGAGAAGGAATGATCGATGCCTCTCCCAGCACACTTTGCTCCCACGCACACATCATGCTTCATGAAAATGATACCTCTGGACAGAACAATTTTGGAGGCTGTAACACCACCATTAAAGCAAGACAGATGTACACACGCCCCTACCTTCAAGCATGTGATCTTCATTTCTACAAGCGCCTTTTTTGTCGTGGGCGCGCTCAGGCGAATGGTGATTAAGGTCGGCTGAAACGCTCGTGACGGTATCATTACGAATAGAGCCTTTCGTAGGCACTACGGACGATCTCATTAGTGCTAGAACACAGGCTAAAGAAATCATTTCATTCCAATAATAGAAGGACAAGCTCTTTGATGACTATGAATGAAGCAGGAGTGCCTTATTTAAAATTTATGAGCCTGCAGCAAGGATACTGCAGTGGGATATTATGGGATGGAACTTGTGTGGCACAAGCATACATGTATAACTACCAGTGAATCTCGGCGGACGATTCTAGAGATGGGAGTAAGGATGCAGCTACACTTCCTTCTGCTGCACTCCTGTTCACATTCGTATTTTAGGGGCGAAGCTCCTTAGGGTGTGGGTCTGTCCCTCCTCTGTAGCATGTAGTAATAGTCGTAGTAGTAGTCGTCGTCGTCGTAGTAGTAGGTAGCCACGTCTACTTTTATGAAAAAAAGAAAATTCCGAAAGTTGTGTCCGTAGCGCGGAATCGAACCAGGGACCCCTCGCTTCCGAACGCGCGGCGCTAACCACTAAGCCACGGAGCGCACATGGACACACGCACCACGATGACAATAAATACCCAACATTAACGAAAGACTGCGCGTTTCTAACGCGTTTGTGCTAACGCGTTACGGCCCGTGTAAGAAGCTGGTGTAAGACGCTGTGGCCTCTTCGCCTTACCCCCGTATTCATAAACGCTGATGGCGTCGGCAAACGCGGTGCACGTTCCGGCATGTGTAAACGGCTGCGTAAGACGCTGTGGCCTCTCCCCCTTACTAGAGAGCACTGCACGTTTCTAACGCGTTTGTGCTAGCTTCCCCTTAAGCGGGACATGGTGCAATTATAATGAAGGGCGCTGTTATAAAATAGGAATGACGTCACATATGGCGCGTGTCATTGGTGGAAGTCAATCGCTCGATTTAGTGTGGCGAGACTGGGCGAATTACACGGAAGATTCACGGTTTACCGATGATTCCCTCCGGAGCTTCGCCCACTCATCATCATTCACCCCGTGGATATGCGGTGTTTTTTTGTCTAGCTACTCGCACAGCGCCGTCTTTAGGAAATGAACCTGGATTAGTTGGTGCGGATCTATAGGAAAAAATAATGACTCGCTGTGATAGAAAAACGACGAGGGAAGCACTGACCTATAAACAAACAGGATTACTTTTGAAACCCGAGAGAGAAGAACGATACAAAACTTTCCCTTCGGACAGGGCCATTTAAAAAAGACAGAAAAAAATCAGCCAAGTTTGCACTTGGGCGCGCAACGCTTAGGCACAGCGAAGCGTACTGTCTGCTACTGCTAGGTCTGAACTTGGTTGCTGCTAGGTCTTAGCTTGGTATAACTTAACTACGCAAGTAGGAAGGTATTCTCGAGGGATCATTTTCGGAGGTATCTTCCCTTTCACGACATTTCGCGTGACTAGCATTGGACGCCTGGGCGCCTAGAAGCGAGAGCGCTCCTGGCATGCCACAAACCCAGGCAGGCTAACCAAGTTTCGTACAGTGCCAAGAACGCTGTCGCTTGCCGACGCCGAACGCGTTGGCGACATTTCGCGTGACTAGCGCTGCACGCGTCGGCGCCTACGAGCGAAAGCGTTCCTGGCATGCCACAAACGCAGGCAGGCTAACAAAGGTTGACACAGTGCCAAGAACGCTGCTGCTTGCCGACGCCGAACGCGTTGGAGGCTAGCCGCTCAATATCAATCGGCCAGCTTCGCTGTGTCGTGAGCTTGGCGCGGCCTATTGAAAGCTTTCACCTTTTTTTTTCTCCTGGCTCAGCGCGCCGCGGAAAGGAGAGAGGCAGGGGTCAGGAAGGCAGGGAGCTGGCGAGGAGGAGACCACGTGCGCATGCACTTGGTCGCCTCCTCCTTTTCTTCGAGTTTGCCATGGCTACCACGGCTACGTACCACAAATTGGACATAAAGTTATCGTCGTACGAAAAGGTTTACCTTTCGTGATCTCTCACAACAAACACAGACGCCACCACACTCTGAGTTTGTGTCTGGCGAAAAATATTGCAAATATCAAAAATAGTTATTTTGCCCAATAATGCAGTGCTTAGGGTGTCGCGCTCCTAACAGAACTGTCTTGTTGTTATACCATGGCGGTAGCCCATGGTTTAGGGTTCAGGTCATCTTGAAGCGTGCTGACAGCTGATAACATTTCGTAATCAATTTCGAATGCCTTGCAGATGTCCCGGGTTTGTCTCTTGCGGTACTGTGCAAAATGCTAGTTGGTTAAAAATATCCTATGGCCATGTTCAGCAAGTCAAAGCGCTTCCTGTTGACGAATTCATTACTCCAGCATTTTTGAACTTATGACAGAATGTCCACAGAAAAAGTGCTTGCTAGCTTGCTTCACTGGAGGAGAGGTTATTCTTTGCGCATCTCGTCCAAAGAAACTGTTGTAAATACTCAGGATGAGTCGGGCGATATGCCTGACATCACTAAAAATCAATATTCACTTATGTGACCAACTATTTGCGCAGGACAGCAAGCCGCCACAGCATTAACCCGGGCCAAATATTTGGCTAAACGTCATATATGCAGAAACCATATGCAGAACGATATGAATGCTTGTGATGTTCCTGCATGCAAATAACCGCTCTCTCTGTGACGCGGAATATTTGATTGGCTCTGCAAAAATAATCTCAGTGAATTGTCTTTGTTGTATAAGCACGCGAAGTATGTGGGTGCCAGCATACGCTTCACTGCATATGTACCACTTCAATTATTCTGCCTTTTGAAAAATATATGAAGCGTTGTGAGTTTGTTGTCAAAAGCGCTTCGGGGTTTCACAACTGTCATTGCTCACATAACGCTGGAACAGATACACTTTTGTAAAAGTGTACAAAAACCTTAGCCTTGCTGTACTTCAGAATATGAAGGCAACGTCCTTCATTTGTACTTGCAGTATTTTATTTAACATACCATATACCTAAATAGACAAGCGCATAGTGGGCGCTCTATGTGAGGAGCACCGTCACGGAATCTTACGCCCATTTGATGGGCGGAAACATTAAAATAGTAGAAAATGATGGCACATTGCGTCTCTAGTTTTTAGCGAATATGTGAGCACATTCGATGCTTGCGGGCAGGGTGACTCACATTCAATTTCTTCTTAATTCGTTTTTTTTCTTGGGCTTCAGCTAATGTTTGTAGCGAGCGTAGGTAGACACGATTTCACTGTGACTGAATACCTCTGTTTTGTCGGTGCTCTAGCTCTAGCTTTCTAAGCTCAGCCACAATACAAATAAACCAACAAAAATATTACGCACAGAAATGAAACGGAACTAGCATGCTGTTTGTCGTATTCGATCGATTCAACGGCACTTCAGGGGTGCATGTTACATGATTAACTTCATGTCTGCTTGCGTGGCACGCTTGCAGTGAACTTGTGTGGGTACAATTTACCGCTGAAAGTAAAGATAAAAAACGAGATATTCAGCTAGTTGTTTTGGCTTATTGCCCCTGAAGTGTCGGAGGACCGCATGAATAAATCGATGAACAAAAGTACTTTACGTAATGCTATGGCTGGATTATTGTAGCGTTAATGATGTTACGAGAGGTGGCGTAGAAGGTAGACCTGAAATAATATCGTGAAGTAGTGATACAAAAAGAGCACTTAATTATCTGTTGAAATTTCGAGTCCAATTTTATTGTAATTCGTCAGCTGAAAAAGTCATTGGTGCCCGGACATCATACGCAGGAACTGAAGCGACCGGCAAGGAGGCCGTTGCATCATGTGTTCCACAGATTGTCAAATATCGTTTTCGAATAACGTAAACGGCGTACTAAACTCATCACTGGCGGTTAAGATGTAAGGGTGCACCAAGTCCAGCTGGCCTCGAGGAACAAAAACTTTGCTGGTACGCTTTTTCAAGAGCATTGAGTCACATTTAATTTACTTGAACAAAAACTGCAGAGTTTTCACCAATAAATATTTTCTCAACCATAACAATATCTCCCGCAAGCCTCTCTTGCAGTCTTTGTTCAATACTCGTGTAGCCCTCTGTGTGGCTTCTGCTACTCTCACTGTCTGGCCAGGTAGCGCCCACGCCCTTGTTACGAGTTGACGAGTTGACATTACGAGTTGATCCCCTTACTCTTTCTATTTTCAGAATCAACATCGAAACTACACTTTGGCGATCATTTTTCTCAAGCTGGAGCACTGACACAAAGTTTTAAAGTTAAAATTTGTTTGTGCTACTCAGTTCGTCTGCATACACGGGTGCAAAGTTTATAACTGACAATTGATCCAACGCGGTGCTCAAGGTAACTGGTTTGTGAAACCACGTAACCAAGTGTCCTTTGAGTTGCTGCTGCTGGGGTGCGGCGCTCAGCGGTCAATGGTTTTGGCGCTCATCTTGAAGTAACGCCCGCGCTGTTCATAAATAACGATACTATCAATAATTATTCGGCAAGTTGGAGCCCTTATAACTTCGTTACGTGATTATCAGGCACAGAACCATTCAATAAAACGTAAAAATAAATAAACATGACTGTGAGTGCACCGTTCAAAACTTCGCACTGTGTTGAACAGATTGCTTTTCTCTGATAAAGTGCATACAGTACTGTTAGCGTCCACGTGGCCTGTGGGGAATGATGGTGTGCCATGTTTGCATAGGTGGATTTACAATGTAGCCAAGCACCACCAACTACAATACTTTTGTCACAAGTTATACTACAGTTCCAACAAAATGGATTCCTTACATGGCCTTGAAGAAATATGCAGCCTGTCTTTGCATCCCATGTGGATTGACAACGTCAGTTGGGTCAAGATGCCCCCTTGCAATGGGGCATCTCGCGTTCCAGGAAAACTTGCTTTTGTTGCATAAACACTGGGATAATTTTATTAGACTTCGCTCTGTAATTCAGCCTTCGGCGTTACTGGTACATCGTGTTTCATATGTATCGCATGACTAAATAGGTCATGATTTAGGCTTGAAAATAGCGGGAAACTGTCATAAACTCCCTAACTACAGTCGCGCCATGGCCGATATAATGTAAACATTTTATTTATTTTTGCTCTCTCGCAGTGATCATTGTGGCATACGGCCCTCAATGATCCAAAAAGGTTTGAACTTGAGGTTGTTGGCACGGGCTTCATGATCGAAACACAGCGCGGCAAACGGAACTCGGCCCCTAGTTCTGTCCTCTCCTTCTCGTTCCACTAGTACCACTGTTTTTCCGTCATTATGCTCACGTTAACATCAGGAATGACCGGTCGTGAACTGATGGGGATAAGAAGGGAATAAAATGGAGTGAATAGGTTAGTTAAGCTACACCAGCCCTTATGTAACTCTATGCAATTCAGGTATTGTCAAGATCGGGTCAGAGGTTGTTGAGGACGAGTTTTCCGCATTTTTCTGTATTACAATGGAAGAATAGACTCAGCCTTCTACGGTGCATTTCACTGTGGCTGGATATATGCGCCAATCAGCGCAGCGTCATTGATAAAATTAAAACAGGAAACAAAATTAGGCCGTTTTTAAGGGCATGATAGCCGCTGCCGTCAAATCAGCACACAAAACCGAGAGGCGCGTTATTGAGCCAGCGTCAGCTGAACTTTAGTTCCTAGCTTCCTTGTTTCGTGTTTTCAGTGCCTTGGCCGATTTCTGGCGCTTTGGGGCACAATTCGACAATGCATGCCACCGTTATAGCACGGGAAAGCAGCATGCTCACGCTGGTGCTGCGATCTATCCGATGTGCCCCCGAGTTTCACAACTGCTTGAAGTGTTCAGAATACACGACAATTAATCGCAACTATTTCGCAAATATAGAGTTGTTGTACATAGTTTCTGTAAAATGCATATACGGTAACTCTATAACGAAACTATTGTGCGACATACTCTTCGAAAGCACTTGCAGGAAACTGGCCGTCTTCATAACTTACCCATAATACCCACAGAGGGCACTCAAACGAGGAGGAAACCAACCTACAGCTGCAAAGAGACGGGGGGTGGGGGGTCTAAATGAATGAACAACTTCACCCTTTTGTCAGACCCGCGCCCCCACCGAGCACCCCGTCGGGACGGGCGCTGTTCCAAAGCGACAAACGCTCCCACCGGGAGAAGGCGCGGGAGGTGCGGTGAGAGGAAGTTAGGGGAATGAGCTTTCAGCCCTCGTACGTGCACTTGCTCGGTGACGGTGCGCGACTGCGTTGAACAGTGGTTGTGCATGAAACAACGCCACGCAGAATGCGTTCCTCGATCCAGCGGCTGAGTGCCCCTGGTATATAGCTCCCGCAGGGAACTAAAGTTGCTCAAATTGCCGCCATATTGGGCTCAATGGTGTGACAGAAGGCCGCTTGTCGCAGACGCGAGAGCCGCACTCGCTCTAGCGGCGCTGCCAGCAGCGCAGTTTTCTTTATTCCTTTTCTAATATGGTGGTGTTATGAGGGGTACTGTATATTTCACGTCTCATTAACGTGATTGGTGTTTAATCCTTCGTCTAATTAAAGTTACTGAAGATGCAACGCACACTCAGCACATATGCCGGTGCAATATAACAGTGTCCGCGAGATTTTTGAAGTCAGGTGTCGAGTACATTATCGAGTACGATTGTCCTCCCTGCATTCTTTCTTTGTCCCGTCGTTACACGCGCTGATTGGACCATGTTTCATCAAACCAGCAACCAATTAGCCCATCTAAGTCTCTTCAATACAATACCAAGCTTCCAGGGAATGGCTGTTTAATTAGTGACGGATGTGATCATTAGTGGAGGCAGCAGAATTGCGTAAAACCTGAATTTAAAACACAAAACATATCGCTGATGCGGCTACCGCTTCTTGGATCGTGCGTTTGAGCAAAAATGTTCATCCTGATTCGTATGTATGCCGTGAGGATATACGTACACTCATCCACTGCCCTGTCACACTATGTCGATACTAATATTTCCGGTATAGCAGCCGTATGCGCATAATATACAGCGTTGCGTGTAAACTTAACCCGCGTTATGAGCCTGATGCATTAAAGAGATACGCGCGGAGAATGAAGCCGCATTCCATGAGGATTCCATGCACGACAAACAATTCCCTGCCCAAGGTTCTCATGGACACTTTGAATCCAGCAACACCTTTCATGACGCGCTCGAATCAAACGCGGAAAGCTACTCCATTCGTGCGGCTGGCGCCTCACATGCAAGTTCTCACGTCGTACCTCCTAGAAGGATTCTCCAATTTATTTACGGTTTTCACAGTTCAGTGCAGCACAGCCTGTCATACTGCATGATCTGCAAGGCATTGCACAACAGTTACTTCACGATTTGACCGATCCCACAGCGAAAAACACATGCAACCACTGGTGTCCAGACAGAAGCTGACGATAAAACGATGGAGGAAATAAAGAAACAGAGAATGACGATTTCAATAGCGCTTGATCTGCCGGATCATGCGGAGCGTTGGCGCCAAGTCTGACGAGTCGGCTTCTCTCTAACATAGCCGAACCCATTTTGACCACATGCTGTGGGAATGGCTGGGCTCGGCGGCATCTGTGGTTCATGGAGCAGGGAAAACGTAAAGTTAACACAAATTTATGAGTTTTAAATTTCTCTGTGTTCGCATGAGCTATTCATACCTTTCATCTTCACGCACTGCCTTATACATTTTTTACCCATTGCTTACCTGCGTTATTCATTGACTTGTTCGACAGCGTTTTGCCGGTTTTTTGCAGGTATGACTAGATTTTAGCCTGCGTAAGCCTTGAATATGAATAGTACTACTGCCTTGTTTTGAGGCAGCTGATGGTAGTCTTTAGCCGTAAAGGACGTGACTAGATTAATAGAAATGGAGCCACAGGGCAAATATTTTCTCTTTTCTGTGAAAAAAGTGGCTTAGTACAGGTAGATTTAAAGTTCTGTGCTATCAATACACCTGTAGGTTGGAAAAATAATTGCTTATGCTAAGTTCGGAAAAATACTGTGGCTTCTGCATCTCGTTGTGTTTTCCTTCTGTTGTCTTTTTTAAACTCGCAACAGTTAACCTTATACAAATATACCATATGAATTAGTTTAGTTTATTATGGTTGTGTAGGTGCTTCCCCACAAACTGTCTGAGAAGATGGGATAATAATGGCACTGTTTGGCCATGTCAGCCCTTGTGGACTATACCCTAAAGATCAATCAATGACAACGACCCTCCATCGTCTGCGCTTAGCAAGCATGTAACCGATTTGGAAACTAATAAAAGCGCACTCGTATTCGTTAAAACAGTTTAAAGCATTTAATATATTAAATCAGCGGTGCTTCATTAGAATAATGCTACTACTGAAACAATTTTCTACATGCCTTTCTACAAAGTACATTTCATTAAAACTGACGATGCAGAAATATTCAGTGGTTTGGAAAAATATAAGTAAAAAGAAGTTAGCAAAGCGCGCGTGTGCTGAATAGAAGGTTCCGTTCTGAGCTCACAAATTCGTGAGGCCGCAACATTCACATGGGGACGGATTACTAGCGAAGCTGCTTAGAACATGAGCCGCCTACATTACGTCCTACATTTTTTTTTCATACGGCTCCACACAACGCCGGCCCAAGCGCCGCTTATCTCACCTAGCGGATTTCCGCTGAACTATAACATCAAACGCCGACCCAAGCGCCGCCGGGTCACCGCACCTCCCATGCTACTGCCGCGATCGCTGCTGCAGACCCGCCGGCACCTTCTACGCACGTGACGTGCACAGGCGCCGTCGACACACCCTTTCCCCCTCGTCCCTACCCGTTTCCAATACTGCAGCACCGTGGCCATAACCTTTCGCCCTCTCCCCTACTCGTCTCCATTCCAGCAGCGCCGGACACCTCCGACGCTCGTGTCGTTATAACCACAGAAGCGCGGACCACGTGCACAGGCACCGTCACCACACTCTTTCCCCCTCTCCCCCTACCCATGTGCATTGCTGCACCACCGTCGCCATACTTTTTCCCCTCTCCCCACGAACGGGCGTGACGTCATAGCCACAGAAGGCAGGCCACGTGCACAATCAGCCTCCATTCCTGTCCAATCGTATCGTCTCAATTTCTGTCCACGGTATGGACGCAAGCCGCCCAGGGTACCCTCACCTCCCCCCCCCCCCCCTCGGAGCGCATGCGGGGGATGCATATGGGGCCTAGAAGTAAACAGCTTCGCTGTACAAACTCTTCCGAGAAAGATAACATTCGTCTAAAAAAAGTCCATCTGGTTAATTTTCAACGTTGAGTTGCTACGGGCTTATAACACACACGAGAGGTGTTTTAATGTTCTCCTCTTGTACTTGAGTATCTGATGATATCGTCAATGTATACATTACAAAAATTCCGTAGTGTGTTTTCTAGCATGGTCTTAAGAAGGGAGCTTTACTGTGACCTAATAAGTTTCTCTGCGAGAACAAGTGGAAGCCTAGCATTTTTCTTGTGTGTTACAACCAAATGAAGAACGAAATACACAAGAAAAGCATAGGAGAAAGCTAACTTTTTTTTAATATGAGTCTCATGTAAGAACACTAATGTAAGATTTCACAGCTGGACAACGTGCAATTGCTGCGAGCCACCCCTACATATTCCCCAATAGTTGTCCAGTGTTCTATGCATTGAGGAAGGGATTGATTATTTGTTTATGCGACTAGCCCTCGACGTAGGTCTCAGGCACCACACATAGCTACGAAAGCGAAATGAGACGTCCTCTTCGAGCACAAGCGTCACGTGTTAAGCGAATTTAGGAGCACGGAATTACCCTGTTTTACATCCGCCGCCATGGGTATGTGTGGAGCTGATAATCCCAGGCCATGGTATAGTACACATAAACAAATGAGCATCGATACACCAGCCGCACTGCTCAGCTCCACAAAATTACGCCGTTCGCTATGAGGTGGTGCACAAAGCCAACAAATTATTATTGAACACCGCTTTTCAGAGGCGGCGAACTTTCATTGTTCTATAATTCAAATAGGATTTCGGTAAAAACAAGTTTAGCAGATTTTGCTACGCTCACAGCGCGGACGGCGGCAAACGCGCGCAGCCGGGGTCTCCACAACATCACGAAACCGGCATACTGGCGCTGCCTTGGGCGACTGTATGACAACAAAGTAACCGCAGCTATTATCTATGACGTATGCTTCAACTGCCCTGTCATTGGCTCTGTTACGACTCTCGTACTAGGATTCCAGTGTGCTTGCCACACTTCCGGTGTACCATCCAACGTCATCATCATCATCAGCCTATATTTATGCCCACTGCAGGATGAAGGCCTCTCCCTGCGAACTCCAATTACCCCTGTCTTCCGCTAGCTGATTCCAACTTGCGCCTGCAAATTTCCTAACTTCATCAACCCACCTAGTTTTCTGCCGTCCTCGACTGCGCTTCGCTTGTCTTGCTATCAATTCTGTAACTCTAATGGTCCACCGGTTATCCATCCAACGCATTATATGGCCTGCCCAGCTCAATTTTTTCCTCTTAATGTCAACTAGAATATCGGCTATCCCCCTTTGCTCTCTGGTCCTCAATCTTTTGTTCCAATTTGTCCCCATTGTTACTGAATAGGACAATGTCATCTGCAAACCGAATGTTGCTGAGATATTCGCCGTTGATCTTCACTCCTAAGCCTTCCCAATTTAGGAGCTTGAATACTTCTTTAAGCATGCAGTGAATAGCATTGGAGATATTTTGTCTACTTGCCTGACCCCTTTCTTGATGGTTAACTTTCTACTTTTCTTGTGGACAACCGATGCACCTGTGGAATGTTTGTAAATATTTCCGAATATATTCACGTATGCCCCCTGAGCTCCTTCATTACGCAATGCCTCTATGACTGCTGGTATCTCCACCGAATCAAATGACATTTCATAACTTATGAAACCGTATAGAGAGGTTGATTCTACTCCGCAGATTTATCGATTACCTGGCTGATGACATGGATATGTTCCATCGTAAAATATACCCTCCTGAAGCCAGCCTGTTCTCTTAGTTGACTGAAGTCAAGTGTTGCCCTGATTCTATTGAAAATTACCCAGCTTGCATCCTCTCAAACAGAGTCATAAAATGCACGAATTCGTGATTGATCAACTTGATTTAGCATCTTGCGGTCCCGTCTGTTGGCACTGTTTTTTTAGAAGATATAACCGTCGGAAAGTTGTGGACGCCGCTATTGATGCTACCAGTGGTATAGGATAGGACGCAGTATTTTACTATGTGTTTGGGCCTCAATTCACTGAAAATATGCATTCATAACTTGCGTACAACTTATTCTTGCCTTCCAGCGGGCATAGATTACAGAGAGCAGTCGTGCATGAGTCGATGAAAACATATTGATCGAACGGTTCTTGCTAAACTTTTGCCATGCTTACATATGCAAAATGCTGCTGCGCTCGGAGCACTACGCTCTTTAGCGATACTTTGCAAACTGGAGCATAGGTTGCTTTGCTGGATTAGTGAAAGAACGTTCATGCTCCCTAAAAAGTTACTATGTTTCCGACTTGTCCATCCGCGGAAAGCGGCGGGTCACTTCATCACACAGGTTCAAATCCCTGCGCTAGACTCATAAGCTATAACAAAAGCACAAAGAACTTGCAGCTTTTGAAAAGTGCAGATATTTGCAGAGAGCGAGAATTAATTTCAGTAACGTGTTTATGCCAAGAGCATCGTGTTTGCAGGCAGCACCCATGCTGTAGTTCTTAACATCAAAATAGAATAGAGCCAACGCAAAAGCCAGGCGCATAAGGTTTTTGTTTACTAGGAGCCTGCTTACCTGGGTGCGCCATTGGGTCACGCCTGTCGGATCATTCATTGCAGAGCAAAACACTCAGCGGCACATAGTCAGTGTTCAATGTTTCAAATTCGATATGCACCTGCTGCACCTATCTTGTCCTGCAAAAGGACGCTGGGATTCGAGCAATAGAAGAGAAAGTCGATCGATATGTGCCTACAAGTTGCGAGAAAAGATCTGACAGGATGTCACCTGGCTGAGAATAAAAGTACGGTTGTCATGTCGACTCGCGTAAATTGAACACAACGCAGAGGTGGTGGTTTGGCTTCCTTTGGGGCAGATTTGACAAAATTCGTGATGTATGTGCCAAGGCTACAGCCATGCAGAACGCGACGCCCTGCCAAATAGCTTCAGTGCTTCGCACAGAAAGCTTTCTCAATAATGGGGCTCCAGAAAGATATTCCATGAATATAAAAGCAGCTATCAGAAAAGAAAGCCGAAATGAAAAACTCATCAAAGTGATTACACATTCTTTAGCTAACGGCCAAAAAATTGTTTTTTTCTTGTATTGCACGAATATGCCGTGAATAGCTCACGCTTGGCTTCGACGTTAGGTTAAAAAAGAAGCGACCATTTACACGTATTTTTGACAGTGAGACAGCTCCATTATCCCGTTTTCTAACCCCAAAAACTTTTGTACGCATAACGTTAGCTTGCCTTAGGAAAAAAAGCGGGTTTATCCTTTCTCCCATTGTTCGCACAATGACAAAATTGGTGCATTTATTGTTCAGTTGTGTGCCCTACGCTGAACGAAAACAAGGAATTTCTATCTATTTATTTGAAAAGCATTGTCAGCCTCATTGCCAGATATCAGATAGTTGCTCTTCCAATACATTCTACGGAAAACGGTAAAACATATATAAACAGACAAATGATATATAATAAAAATTCAAAATAAATGCGACAAAGAGAAGAATAAACAGGACCGAGCAGAGTTGGTGCCTCATTTATTTCAATATTTATTGAATAGTGCAAACTGTGCGGGTCTTGACATGTGGTCAGGTCAGAAATGAGTACAAGAGCGCCGCATACAAGTACAATAACCCATACAAGCAATTGATGCGTTAAATTTAAGTGAACTTCACACTTTTGCACCACTATCCAAATAATGATACACAATAAGCGAGAAAATGACATGCGAACAGAGGCATACAGTAACTTCAACAGCGAAATTGAGCTAGGAAGAGTCGTAGGGCAATGAGTTGCAATCAGCTACTATACTACAAGAAGTTGAGTGTTTGTAGGAGCTTCTGCTCGCGAATACAGGCTTAACGCTGAAACGGGACGCCCTAGTGGCACCTTTACATTAAAAATTTGGGGGCGGATCCATTCTTTATAAATGATTGGCCACATTATTGCGATTATTAATCTATTTTATGATTGGTGCGCATTGGTGATAAGATGTTTATGGTGATTTTATTGTAATACGGTCCATAGCCACTGACGCATACCCTAGTGATACAAAGAGGCAAACCGCAAGCTGGGTGAAGTTGCCCAAGAGTGCTTATCACATTAAAAACTGGGTGAATGCCTTATTTGGAGAAACATGCAGTTAAAAAATTAGCCAGTCATTTCTTATCTCTACAACAAAGACTAAGAATTTTTTATTGCCAGCATACAGGTTACTGACATAAGATGTCTAAAAGATTATATGTGAAGCAAACTGCAGAACATCCCACCGTCAGTGCTCACCGCAGGCAGCTGCAACCATCGGGCATCATGCTTGCGCAGACATCAGGCAAGCGACTGGTTAAACACTGCTTTTGCTTACCGTGCTCCATTTTTCTACTCGTCTCCGCAGTGTTATCAAAAAATAAAAAAAGAGACTGGCGAAAGTCAAATGTGCGCCACACTTTACATCCGTTTTGTTGTTGTTGTTTTCCATTGTGCAATACGGCGTCTTCTTTTTTGTCAGCGTGCACTATGCTTTTGAACACTCTGTACATCGTTGTATTGCGAAACTTTCGTTTGTTGTTTTCGTTGCGCGTGGCCCACGGATGAAGAAAAAAAGGTTGCGACCCCACGCAGACTTTGAATTAGTGTCTAGGTGGCGCTGCTGTCGGTGTCAGGACCCCGTGGTTTTTGTCCGTCGAGCGCGGGCTCCATTGTGCTGCTCAACGTTTCCCGCGCGCATCATTTTCAAAGTAACTATAGCGTTCTTGTGCATCGCTTGGTGTGAAACAAGGGCTGCGCACGTGGCACTTCCCCGGGCGGTCGTTAAGGCTGGGCGCAGGGCGTCACCGTTTACACTCTGCTACTTGTTTGGCGAACGAAAGCATGCTCGGTATGCACCGACGTCCCTCATTACAGGAACCGCTCGAATAAAACGAGTGTTGCTGCCGGCTAGGCGCTTTTGAGGTGTGTAGGTAACCAGAGCTTGCCATCATTCTCCAAGAACAGCTGCGCGCATCGAGTAACATAAAGCCCTTTCTGATTCTATCAAGGCAAGCCACATACTTTCCTTTGAAAGATAGCAGCTTGTGTTCTTAATGTCGACGAACGAAGAAGGTAAGCTGGTAAGTTTGCTGCATCGCGGCTGCTGAAAACAGGAAACACATCATGGTTGAAGAAGCAAAAGAGAAATTCCGCTTCACAATTTGCCGCTAAGGAATGCGGTATACGAAGTTTTGAGCCACTTGCAAAAAACAAAAGAAGGCAACGCTGCGCAGGAAACTCCATCAAAAACAAGACGAAACAAAGGTTGACGCACAATTGCGACTGCGCAGAGACCGTATAAATTGCAGGTGCACAACTAAAAAAGAACACGCAAAGAAGCAGTAAATGTAGGATATCTCAAGCAAACGAGCGAAGGTTCGTGCGGCCTATAGCTTCAATGGAAACTGAGCGGTGAAAGCACAGCGCATAGAAAGGTAGGAGCCGTGTGGAGATCGCTTTCAAGATACGGTGCGCGCGACAGCCCGGACACACGCGAAGTACAAGTACGCAGTTGCTGGCAGAGTAGAAGCCGCACCCCCTCCCTCCCGTGCTACCTTCCCGCTTTCCTCGTTTCGCGTGGGAGTTTCAGCCGCCAGTTCCCCTTGCGCACGGTCGCAAGATACGCATTTGGTGCCGCAGCTAAACGTCGCCTCCCCTCCCTCCCATCCCCCACGGCCTTTCGCACGACGGAAGACGTCGCATATGCTCTCCGCCGTGTGTTCGCTCTTCGTGAAAGCGCGCGTCTCTCGCGCACTTTCACTCGTACATACAGCATATAGCACGCGGCAGCAATTTTATCGTCCGTGGACTTTATACGGAACGTCACGGCGACGATGACGACGATGCCAACGGCACAAATCCGCTTGGTGCTTGGAGTGCCTATATAATTGATATCGCAATAAAAACTCAGGGCACTCACCAGCGTACGCTGAGTAGGCTACTAACAATGTTCGCAATATCCTTCAGATAAACTTCAAAAAGTATCAGGGCTAACACGCTCCCCTGTTGCACGCCTCTCGTTGCAGAAAGTTTATCAGTGCGCGTGCTTAGGTAACAAAAATTGTAGTCTTTAAAGACAACAATTTTTGTTACCTAAGCACGCGCACTGATGACTAACAAATAAGCAACAACAAGGCGCACACTCAAACCCCTGCAGTATCGGTTTTTTTAAGAGCTGACAGGTTACCATGGGAACCTGTCACCTATGTCATCTCTGGTGCACTGTTAAGTTTTTTCTCGGTTATTATAAAACGAACACGTGGTTTATTTCTCGTTTTGCATAAACGACAAAATGACACGGATAATGGAAAATATTGTCTTAATGCGTCCTCACATTCCTACCTGCCAAAAGAAATGTAAAAAACAAAACGTGGTGGTGGCGACGTCGAAGGGGGAACTGCTTTCGGCCGGGAGTGCTTAAAGAAAGATGGCACATATTTCTGTGGCTGCCCCATGATGCCATTCAGCTCAAGGATGGCGTCGAGCTTGGCGAACCATACTCTGGGTGGAAACAGTGGAATTGGCCAGTAGAGCCGTGGAAGATTCGTCAGCATATGGGCACTGTAGTGCTGGTGTACTACGGAGTCCGGTACTGCCCGCTCCCAGAGGTCGACAATGAAGTACCGGCTCTGCCTACACCACCTCCTTCGACGTCAACCGCCTCAGGTACGGCACTGTTCGCCTCTGTTTCTGCGCCATGCCACCGCGCCGACGCAGACCAGCTTCCTTCGGCTAGCGACCCGTCGACAAAGAGGTGTGTTACTCCGGTGCCCTCTGCCCCTGCCTTTTACGGGCTGACTCCGTTCTAAGAGCTCGCGCTCCATCTTCCCGTCACGGGTATCGGCTCAAAATATAATAAGTTCTAAGCAACGTTTGCTCTATACAAGAGGAGGGAACGAATGAGTTAACGTAAAAACGACTACACGTCGCAAAATTAGCAGACTACGGCGCGGATGCATGTGCGGCGGGAAAGCTACCCCGATGACCAACGACGACGGAAAAAACCAAAACTAACTAGAGAAGCTAGAGAAGGCAGGGAAGCATGCTTTGTATAAAATGACGTTGTCAGGGGTAGCACGTGGAATGCTAATGTGGACACATCACCTAGTGTATAAGAAAGTAGAGAACGTGCGTTAACACGGTGAAACGTTCCTGTAGCAACGCTTATTTAAGACAACGCTTACTTGTTCGCTATTGAGCTTCTACGCACACTCCTGCGCTTTCCTTTGTTTTCTCGCAGTCTGGAAAAACTTTTTTTAAAGAAAATCCTTTAAACCACCAGGCTATTTATACCTTTCCAATGTCGTTTACTACTCGGAGGCATTCCCTGTGGCGCCATTTTCGCTCTTGGTAATGCTCCTCATAAAAATTATATATTTCTCTGTATGTGAGTATGCGATAACTATGTTGAAATCACCCGTTTTGAGAAAGCCTGTGGCGCACACAAATATTGAGTCCTTGCTATCACACATCATTCTTGCGTAATTCTTAAATACGTTGATTTAGAAAATTAGAAATACAGCTCCAGAATATTTTGCGATTGCTGCCTTCTTTTGCAGACACTAATTCTCTTGTACGTTATAAGTTTGCTCTTCAATGCTTTGTAATCTTACGTTGCAGATTTTAGATATTTTCTTCTAATGTAACACATAGTTATAACTTTGGACAGTGTCGAGACCTAATTTTACTCGCTCAGAGGAGCAAATCACCCCGTCGAAGCTATCGAAGTGTGCTATAATTTGACAGAGTGCAAAGGTGTGCGAGCAAAAATATTAGAGAATTTTTTTAATCCGGTAGCACGGCAGGAAATCAAAACTTAAAATAGGTATCTATATATCAAGCAAGTAGCCAAACTCTCCAGAAGACTAGATTACATGGTATTTGGATCGCGGCAAAGCCAAGTTTAAGGACCAGGGCGGGAGGAAGTGCATTAGAACACGATTTACCTTTGTATACAGTTCGGCTATCGCTTCTGTGCACCTTTGTATGCACTCTGGCTAAGCGGGATGCCCGTTCCCGGCTAGTGCAACTGGTATGGCTCATACGAAACTTTTATCTTTCGGGCTCAGGATGGTGGTCGTAAAAGAAAGTTGTTTGCGATGGCCAGACTAGGTGCTAAGAGCTTGTATGTAGGAGAAGTGTAACCATAATAAGCAAAGAAGGTGTTTCATGAAACTCTGAAAGGAGAATGTGCGCTGATGCAATAAGATGATGGCCTTCTCTAGAACTTAGGTATAAGGAAGGAAATATATATACAGGTTATATGGAAAAAATACTTAGCTGTTCCTCTACCTAGCTTTGTGTCCCAAATGAAAGGAGTGTCATTATTATTTTATGTTGACGTTACTGTGTCTACCAGGGATTGACACATAGCGCGCGGTTCGAATTTAGGAAAGAAGAGACATGGACGGTAGATTGGCCCCTGCTCGCCCTACAAGGGCTGTAAGTTTGCTGATAAGTAGAACAAAGAAAATCCGGAAGCCTGGTGCAGAACTATGCCACAACTGGCGGCTCGAGGAATGATCCGGGGAAATCACTTAACAAGCATACACGCCGCTACATTTTTGTCCTTGTGTGTTATAACAACTTCTTTTGCACGGATGTATCCGCAACAATGAATCCGAACGTGATAGTATATTGACTATATATTTGTCATTACAGTGCTAAAGTTACCGCATTTTTTGAAAACGCAATGAAGGTACGGATTTTATTGCTCGGAGCTTAAAATCAAAGAACAAATACCAGCCTAATTCCTCATATGACTAACGTCTGTAGCTTTCTATGTAATTTATGCCATTAGCGACATCGTGCTGGCGTTTACCGTGCACCTTAGATCTCAATGTACTTGCTCTACCTGTCATATGGCTCATCTCAATGTTCAAAACTGCGAATGTACCTAGCTTAAGTTTGAGTTTAATCGAATGTATACGTAGAGTAATCGGCCAGTATTCTGTAGTTTCCTTGTAGCTATATTTTCACTACATTTCATGTTGTTACAGAATAGTAAATGGTTGGGCTGGTTGCTTCGACATATCTTGCAAAGGAGAGTGCAGAAGTTGTACGCAAAGTAGGACACTTTAACTTAAAATTATTAGGGTATAAAAAGACCTTATCTTTCATATTTTAATATACCCATCTAATAAATGGTAAACACCTAGTTTTCAGGTAATCAGTATGTCGTGCATATGAGCCGCTGCCTAAATGATATATTAAGAGAACACTAATAATGTCACGACAAGACGCAATGGGTGACCGGTGTTGCTAAGTAGCACGCGTGGGAGTGAACCGTTTTTTTTTGTTTTTTTTTTGTTTTGTTTTTTGTTTCACCAGAGTGGTGTTATCGAGACACAGAGACCAACTTACGCAAATAATATTTAAATAAATGAAAATGCAAGGTTGACCACTTACCGTGTAAGTACTCCTTCCCTCGTTCTGTCAGAGAAAGAATTGTGATTTTTAAAATTTTTCTAGAGTGGTGATTTGATGGTGGACTTTTCCCTGGAAAGCATAGGTGTGCCAAAAGTAACAAAAAAGGCCATATTTCTGCGAATGTCATTTGTTATGGCATATGGGCGGCGCAAACATATGTGTGTGCCTCTTTTCTCTGTTTCAAGTAAACCGTTTGTTGAAAGTTAGCGCTTATAAAGTGTCCCGCTTCTCCGTCGTCCTATTTTCAAACGTTTTGTGTTTGTTACAGCGCAAGGCGTAGCAACAATAGCTGAAGTCGAGGTATAAAAATACTTGATTTTATTTTTGCATATATAGGCCAAACTCGGAATAAGCAGTGAAAACTAGGAGCACTGCACGGGCTCGGGCTTACCCGAAAGCCCAGGCCCGGCCCGGCCCGGCCGTGGGCAGATTTTTTACGCGCTCGGGCTGAGCTCGGGCACGGCATGTGCTTTATGACCCGGGCCCGGCCGGGGCTCGGGCATTTTGACGCGGGCCCGGGCCAGGCTCGGATTTTCGGGTGGTGTAGCATGTAACGTGCAGCGAGTTATCCGCTCGCGTCTCGACTCTGAAAAAGCTGTTGCCCCGGCGCAGCTGGAAGCTAGCAGTGCTACTCTTGTGTATTTCCTTTTTCTTCTTGCGTCGTATTTTGCGCTGTTTCCACAGAATGTAAAAAAGTCACCTCACACCAAAGGATGTCATTGTATTCCTTACCTAAATCACTGTAATTAATGCTTTCAGTGCGGTGTAAGCGCGTTCGCGCATTGATGATTCTTCAAAGACGAATTGGTAAAACGATGACTGGTAGGATAATATATTTCGTCACGCGGCTGAAATATGGAACTGCGTCCATCCATGATTGCACGCATGTTCTCAACCGGCCACCTAGCAGCAGCGCATTACGACTGCATCATGGAGGAACGAGAAGCTTTCTTTCTTCCATTCACTCCATGCATGCGCTGCGCTCACGACCGGTCGTGGCAGCGCTTCGGCTAGAGTGTACTAGAATACGGTTGAGTGGGACGAGTGGCTGTGGCAGCGTATGCTTTGCATTGAGGCGCCCGACGTGGTAAAATACTGTGGCGGCGCTGCGATAGAAGTGGATTGGGCCGCATAAAGGTCGCGCCGTTGCAAACTGCTGGCGATACTGCTCGGCAGGGTCATTCGTACTACTTCGCGCGCTGGTATATTTGCGTTCGGGCCGCTCAAATGGGGTTCATAGTTGCATATGAAATGTACTTATGCCTTAAAAATATATTCAATTCATTATCTTCTTTATTTTATTTCGTTAATGCCGCTTGGAGATCTTTTTCGGTACGGGCCGGGCTCGGGCCTAAGGTAAAGGGGTGGCGGACCGGGCCGGGCGGGCCGGTAACGTAGATTAATTCCGAGCCCGGGCCGGGCCCGGGTGTAGCCATCAAACTTTTGGTAGGACTCGGTCGGGCACCCTAACGTAAAAACGGGCCCGGGCTGGGCCCGGCTGGGCCCGGGCTGAAAAGAAAACGGCCCGTGCAGTGCTCCAGTGCAAACAATGCAAAACGAAAGAAAACGTAGCTTACTCATGAATTTCAGAATGCGTACAAGTCGCACAGAATTAAACACACAGAGTAATGCCAACCCGCACCGCAACCGTACACACGTTCTTGGCATTTAGGACCTTTTTCAATATCAAACGCTGATGCATCTGCAACGTGCGCTTTGCAGGTCGAGCCGACGCAAGGCGGATATGACTCGCAAAAATGTTAATCTAACAAAAGCAACGCTGATGCGAAGCTTTCAGAGTAGTATTTTAACGACTACAGTTGCGCTGCAGCCTGCGAAGGGAACTAGCGTTCAAGTTTCTTAATGAGTCTTGAAATTCGCGACGTGTTAGGTTTACATGGCTCTATAGTCGCAGGGTAGCCGGATCGTGAGAGATTGTCTAACAAAACACAATAGCGTTGGAGCGAAAGCAAGCCAGGATAGGCAGCGTTGAATGTCCATGAAAAGAAAAATATACGAGTATAAAATGTATTTCACATCACCAATCTATGCGGCTGAGCATGGCGGAGGACAACTAAAATATAGATAAAAAGTTAGAGAAGGCGTAAGAAGGGTTCGAATGAAAGTATATGTAGTAACAATAGGATATGGGAAACAAGGAAGCCTATTTAAAGGCCGCTGTGCAAGATAGTATCCTTAAGATGTCGAGAACAGAAACGAAACATGGGGGGTCATGTTTATGTAGAAAAGCGCAACTCTTGTCACATGAAAGACGTCGCCACGGATGAAAGAGGATTAGCCGGCATGAAGAGATTTAGAAAGTTTTATGCATGAGAGGAAACGCTCCTAATTATCACAGGAATTTTTGGAGATCTGTGGGAGAAAACTTCGTCCTGGCGAAAAAATAAAATAGGCTTATGATAATGCGTCTTTGAGGCGCATGCCAAATTTCCATTTCATGCCGCAACTGTGTCTGTCGGTGCTTCAAATTCAAGACATAATTTAAGATTTGATGAAAAATCTGCGTCCTAAATTTCGCAATTCTTGTCATAAGAGGGAATGACTTCATTTTCCTATTCATCAGCATCAAGAAATAGGGAAATCCTATGTCAGTGTTTTGAAATTAGAGGCACATGAGGACTGGAAAAATGAATTTACGTAGTTCGCACACTTTATAGTACAAAGTTTGACACAAGATCTTAAATGTAATGCTTATTCGCATTTTAGACACCCTGCCTAACATACAGGGTGTCCCATGTAACTTTCCACAAGCTTTAAAAATGTGCATATGCCAGGTAGCTGGACAGAACCAAGGTAATGTTGCTTCCGATCGCTTGGATATACTGAGAATACTTTTACATTCAACCTAATTACATAATTAGTCTTCATTATTCAACTTTTCAAATATTTTATTTCGATGAAACGTGACAATGAGAATATTGTAGAGCAACATAAAGAACTCCCGATACAGCTTTTTGTTGCTGAATACGTGGTACATAAAAGTATATTTAGAGCCTCAAAGAAGCCCGCGAATACACGCGAAGTGCCTCAAGGCGGTGCGGGTCGATCTAATGTGTTTAAATATCTGTTGAAACGGATGAACTGGTAACTCCGTCAAAGAAGTCTTAGCGTACATGCACTTCCGTCAGAGATTGGTGAAGTGCTAGAGAACATATAGGATGTTCTTACTGAGGAAGGGCATGAAGACTTCGTACCATCTGCCAGATCCTAGAAATTAGCTTTCGAGGACCCAGTGATGAGCAGAACGTCCTCCACCGTTGCTATTCCAATTTTTTGAAGGTGACCGCAGTTTTTTCGTTGAGCTCGTCGAATAACTACGTCTAATCAAGATTTAGTTCACCTTCACGTTCTTTGTGCTCGATGATGGATCGCGCAGAGCCGTTCATACTCAATATCAATTATCGTTCTGGATGTAAATGCAGTGATAAACTTTGTGGTCTCCTGCACTGACTGATACAATAATTTCTCGTATATCAGATGGTGAAGTGATGTCTCTACAATACTCTTAAGAACGTGTACAGATTGTGGACCAATAAGTGCAGCGTACTGCTGAAGCAACTGATTGCACAAACCACTTCATCTGTACATATGTTGGCATACGTCGTTTCCATTACCGGCGCTTTTTCTTGCAGACGGAATCGACAGCTTCCGTGTGCGTGGAGTTTTCACTGACCATTTTTCCTTCGAATTTGTCTCTCCTCTGCGACTTTGCAGCGGTGCTTGAATGCTCGCTTCATGGGCTCCGCTGAAATGTGCACATTTCATGGCGTCAGTCTCCCAGGATTCTACCTGATGAGACCGACCACCATATTCGGCATGATGCAGGCTTCTTACTCACAGCCGTCACGTGGCTGAGTTTGAAACTTGTGACACTGTAACCGTCGTGGCACATATGATCGTGGACTGCCGCTACATGCTGTCTGAATGTTTTTACATGGTTAATTTAGTTTTTGTTGTTGGGTTTTCTTTGCTGCTGTTTTTCATCTCACATGGTTCGCTCAGTGTATAAGTAGCCTTCTGAGTCACGTAAAAAACCATCAGTTGGAAGTTTGCGCTCACCCTGTTCTCCGGTCATTTTCTTTAACCCTTCTACCTTCCTTTTTGCTCGTTTTGAGCTGCGATGCAAGCTTAAAAGACTTATGATCGCACTGAGTGCCTCACATTGCCCATTTTGATGGATACAGTCAAATAGTCTGCTGAATCGAAGACGAACTTGATGTACCGGGAGCGGCCGAATGGGGGGATGTCAAGGACTCGCACTGTCAATCATACAAGAGTTGGAGGGATGCATCCTTGATGTCAATGTGTAATCTGCTACAAAAACAATGCAAGTATGTTTCGCGTATGATAGGAATCATCTAACTGGGATGTTCCCAACCGCTGGAATAGCTTTCAATATTTCCAATACAGCTTGAGAACTCAGGTACACCGTCAGAATGTTCTTCCGAGTATTTATGAGGATCTCTCTCACATGTCCTCAAGTTATTCGGTTTAAATATTAGTTCAGTGAATGGCTGTTTAAGAAATTCATATTCGCTGCTGCTGTAGTTAGTACGTAGCCAACGGAAAAGACCCGTTCGCCGCCTCTGATATTGAGTGGGATCATTGCCTGTTGACATCCGGCCAAGCTGGGGCTTGAAGTGGAGTAATTAGACTTGCGTGTAATCACTCTCCGAATTCCTCTCTGTCAGTGCGGAGCCATCAGATGAATCAGGAAGCCTATATTCCGTGATGTCGCCGTTTCCAACAGACTGGACTACCGCCGTGCGACTCATCTTGTCAGGAGGATGCGGAGGATCTCCGTCCCACATCCAGGAGGACGACGTCCTCGGGGAAGCTCCTGAAGTCAAGAAGTCACACAACAAGAAGCCAGAGAAGAAGGATATTCGTTCCGCAATTCTTCGTCTGTCATCACAAGGTGTGCTAACTAAGTGCCTGAAGGCCTCAGAAAAAGGGCGGGGTTTGATCTGGTGCGGGCCATGCCCGTCCCTACTACTAGATCCACCAGTCAACCGTACATTCTTAAATTAGTTGTTTGTCTTTTGACAATCTCCAATTCCTCTTGTTTTGTGCCTTCATGATAGACATCTGAAGCATGTTCTCTTCTCAGTCGTGTATACGCTGTGTAGTAAATTGCGTTTCAATCCTAATCACTTCGCAAGACCTCACGCCTTCTACTGGTTTGTTGCACTACGCATATGCAGCAAGACAAAATGCTTATTCCGCATCGTTCCGTATCATACATGACATTTTCTTGGTTGCTTTGCTCATAAATACAAGCATATACGCAACTGACTACGGAAAAACAAGCTACCACAGTGACAATGAGTTGTCTCGCTGACTTTGCGCAAGAATGTCTGGACAAACGAGGCACACAGTGATACCAAGTGTTTTACTGTAGGACGCGGAGCAACAAATGCGGAATCGGTGCTAATTTTCATTTAGAAAAAGTGGAACGGGAAGGAATAAGTATTTTCTTAAATTTGTCAGCCTAAAGTACAGGTAATTAGACTACGGCCCTGCATACCGGAGTTTGTGTTACCGGAATGTTACAAACCATTCCAGTTTGTTTATCTTCCTTAGTCGTATTTTGTAACAGACTTTGGTCGGTATTTTTCCAAACTTCCAATAGCACTATTTGTTCAATTTCTTCCTGTTCTGCCTTATTTGAAGCTATTCTACGCGCAGCCATGCTAATATTCGAAACATTGTTAGACTGATACCAAAGCGTGATGACTCTTGATATTGTTAAGGGAAAAGAGAGGTTTAAATTATATTTATAGAGTATTTACACTGTGTCCACGCGCAGACAAGGTATACAAGATGCAAAACCAGTCCGCGCGACATCAGAGAGCGTCGTGGTCTTCTGCATTGTCCTCAGCGTTGTCTCGGGCATTGCTTGGTAACATGACCTCCGGCGGTGAAGGCGCCATCACGGAGCTTGCTAGATCGTCCGAGTGGTATCGCTTGAGGTGCGTGACGTGGACGACATCGGTAGAAGGTCGAGACATGGTGGAATCAGAGGGCGTTATTTCGTATGTGACGTCGGTCACTTGGCGCAAGACCCGGTACGGGCCAGAGTAATACCCCTGACACACGGGCAGAAGTAAAGTCCTTTGCAGTAAACCCCTTTTGTTACTCCGAAGGACCCTTTGCAGAAAGGAGTTGCGCCGATGACACACGGCATCGCAATAACTTCTTTAGGGGGTTTCTCAGAGGAACGCCGCAAAAAAAGAAAAAAAAGCACTGTTTGTTAAAGCAGCAAGAGAGAAAAAATTTACAAGAACTTGCGTATGTAGATTAAATTTAGTGACTGTAGGACCTAAAAACCTTTTTTACTACATTTGATGGCTTATACATGTGCATATTCGAAATTAAACATGGCGGCGCTAGCGACGTGGTGCGAGCGTTTGACAGTATAGCTAGAGCAAATCTTCACTGTTCTACAAATCGCATTACCACTAAAAATTTAAACATTTCCAAGGTTAAAAAATACTTACGGGGCACCGCAGTTATGTAACAGTTTTTCTTCTATTGATGAGCTGTGCACGCTGTATGCGAGAGTACACCTTTCCGCTCGAAAAGAAGGGGCCCGATCTTCTTTCCCGCAAAGGAACTTTGCCGGGAGGGAGATACTCCTTTGTCGTGTGTCAGTGCGCTTGAACGCCTTTCCAGTAGATGTCCCCTTACCTAAAGGACTTTAGAGTGCCCGTGTGTCAGGGGTATAAGGCAAAATCAACTTTTCACGAAAGCGAACTCGCCGTGACGGCGTCCAAAGAAGCACCATATCACTGAGGTTGAAGCGGGCATCGTGGTGGCGGGCATGATAGAAGCGGGGTTGCTTTTCCTCAGAAGCAGTAAGGCGCAGGCGTGCAATCTGGCGGACCTCTACACGCTGTAGAGGACCGCCAAGGCGTATTCTGATGAGTCAAGAACGGTGGGAACCAGTCTGTCAACTAGGAGCGTGGGATTTCTTCCGTACAAGAGATAAACGGAGAAAACCCCACAGAGTCATGTCGGGAGGAATTATAGGCAAATCTTACGAAGGGCATATCGGCGTCCCAGTCATGATGGTCGGCGGAAACATACATAGCAAGCATGTCTTTGATAGTTCTATTAAGACGCTCTGTGAGGACGTTGGTCTGAGGGTGGTACGCCGTTGTCAACTTGTGTTTTGTAGCACAGGAGTGCAAGAGGTCTTGGACAACATTCGATATGAAATAGCGGCCCCGATCTGCGAGGAGCTGTCGAGGAGCTGTGGAGGAGCGGCATTGTGAAGTGTAAAGTCTTCGAGGAGGAAGTTGGCCACGTCGGTTGCACATCTGGTTGGAAGCGCCCGAGTGATCGCCTATCCGATCGTATGGTCGACAGCGACTACTATCCACTTATTTACGCAGATAGAAAGCGGGAAAGGGCCAAGAAGGTCAAGACCAACCCTAAAGAATGGCTCCGGTGGTACGTCAAAGGGTTGAAGGCGGCCTGCTGGGAGTACTGCTGGTTTCTTGTGGCGCTGGCATTTTTCACAGAAAGCGGCGTAACGGCAGACAGAACCGTAAATGCCGGGCAAAAAGAAGCAATGTCGAACATGGTCACACGTCCTAGAGACTCCGAGGTTACCCACGGTAAGAGTGTCATGCAGCTGTGTGAGGACAGTTTTACGAATGTGTGTAGGAATAACCAAGAGCCGTTCAGGACCGTCAGGGCGCAAGTTGTAATGCTACAAGACGCCATCCTGCAGCACAAACATACGCAGAGAAGGGGAAGGTGTCTCAGAAGTTAGCCGGAGAATGACGTCACGCAAGTAGGGGTCACGGCGTTGCTCATCTACGATGGTCTGAAACGCAGTAAGCGACAGCATGCTGGTATACTGGCAACTGTCGGGAAGCTCCGGTGGGTCTCTTGGATGGCGCGACAAGCAATCAGCATCTTCATGCAATCGGCCGCTGTTATGCACGACTGTGTATGAGTACTCTTGGAGTCGTAGAGCCCACCGACCAAGAAGGCCAGTACGATTCTATAGGGATAAAATCCAGCATAAGGCATGATGGTCTGTGATAAATGTGAACGGCCGGCAGTACAAGTAGGGGTGAAATTTACCCTTCTTCTTCTTCTACTTCTTTATGGGGTGTTACGTGCCAAAACCAGTTCTGTTTATGAGGCCCGCCGTAGTGGAGGGATCCCGATTAATTTTGGCCACCTGGGGTTCTTTAACGTGCACTACAACGCAAGCACCCACTGCCCAAACGAGGGCAAGGCACTCGAGTTCAGTAATGGAATAATTACGCTCTGCTTGGAACAGAAGACAGCTAGCGTACGCAATAACACGGTCGCAACCTTGCTGGCGCTAAGCCAAAACAGCGTCGATTCCATGGCCGCTGGGATCAGTTCGAACTTCCGATAGGAGCGGTCACGTCAAAATGGGCTTGAACCGGTGGTGAAGTGAGCCGCACGGTTAGCTCAGCGGACGCAGTAGCTCGTTCCGGGCCCCTAACAAAAAACGCGTCTTTCTTGAGAAGTTGTATGTGAGGACGTGCAACGTTAACGAAATTGCGTACGAGCCAGTGGAAGTATGAGCGGAGGACCACAAAGCTTCCAACGTCGTTGGCACAGGTCGGCACGGGAAATTCTTGACAGCGCGAATTTCCTCCGGATCGGGGCGGATGCCGGAAGAATGGACGGGGTGTCCGAGCACAGTAAGTTGCCGGTGGCCGAAGTGGCATTTTCATGAATTAGGCTAATGTCCAGCCTTGCGGAAAGCAGAAAGAATTGTCGAAAGACGCTCAACGTCCGTGGCAAAAGTTGGTGAAACGAAAAATAACGTCATCGAGGTAGCACAGGCAGATTGACCACTTAAAACCGTGAAGGAGAGCGTCTATCATACGTTCAAATGTAGCCGAGACATTACATAAACTGAACATCGTTACTTTAAACTGATAGAGGCGATCATGTGTAATAAAAGCGGTATTTTCACGCTCCATGTCGTCAACTGCAATCTGCCAGTAACCGGAGCAAAGGTTTATAAAAGAAAAATATTTTTGCACCATGTAAACAATCGAGGGCGTCATCTATCGGCGGCATGTGATACATGTCTTTTTTTTTTTGTTACTTTGTTGGCATGGCGATAGTCGACAAAGAAGCGCCAGCTGTCGTCCTTCTTTCTCACGAGCGCGACCGTAGAAGCCCAAGGGCTGCAAGAAGGCTGAATGATATCTCGGGCTCTTGTCGACTTCCTTCTGTATGAGTTGGCGCTCTGGGCCGCGATTTTGTAGCGATGTCTTATGACTTATTTTGGAATAGTCTTATCATCCACCGCTCACGGCCGGCTGATCCCGTTGATAACGCGAGCGGACCGTCGCTCTGACCACTGACAAAGCGCGATAAGCGCGAAAAGGCATTATTACTTTAAAGTCATCGCTACAAAATACCGGCCCTGTAAGGCATACGCGGTAGGGCCGTCGGTGAATGGGGCTAGCGTCGCCGGTGTGTATCCGATGTTTAACAACGAAAATTTGACCCAGTGGCCGGTCATCGAGATAAAAAATGTCCCGGTACGAGGCGAGAAGGCATCGAAGTGCGTCCGCATGGTGGGCCGGAAGGTCAGGAGTGATCATTGTCGCGAATGCTTCTAATACTCGGGTTGCAGGGCCCGAACCAGCAGAGGCAGACGACGCAGTATCACCAGATAAGGCAGAAATATGGTAGTCGGAAGCTGGGGCCAACGTTGCAAGAGATATGCCCCGAGGTAACAGTTGAGGACACGGACCAAAATTTACTGTTACGGGGAAAGAGAGGTTTAAATTATATTTAAAGAATATTTACAATGTGCCCACTGGCAGACAACGCATACAAGATGAAAAACCAGTTAGCGCGTCATCAGAGAACGTCGTCGTCTTCTGTATTGTCATCAGCGTTGTCTCGAGCATTGCTTGGTAACAATATTATGAGCGTCGAGTCGCCAAACATTTGTCTTGTACGCATTGTGGTTTTCCATGAATGTCTCGTACTACACCTGCATTGTTGTATCCTGGCAGCGCTGTTTTATTATGGTAGCGTTTCACTTTCATTTGGCCCAAATTATCTCATCTTATGAGATAGTTGGGTAGCTCTTATCGTGTTTACTCCCTTCCGGTTTGCACTCGAACTGACCTACCATTAGTGTTTTATTCCCGCGCATAACTTTGAAATATAGTATACTGAAATCACATCTGGACTCATTTCTACACTTGTGATAGATATTCGGCAGAGAACAGGCGATGTCGCCAGTCGTGACGTAGACCATTCCGGATAGCCGATGCGGCAACATTAGTCAGCCTTCATATGGTAAAGGAACTTTGGTATACATGTAGGTACACCAGCATATTTTCGTTAGCAACTATATATGTAATAAATTTTGGGTACACCCGTCGTAACTCCACACAATACTTGCATTCATACAACTATTCATGAACAAAACGCTCATTCCCTCGAAGCTAGAATACGCTACCTCCGTCTTGGATCGAAGACGCAAGAACGTAATTTCCTTTAAACGGAATAACCTACATATTTTCCAAGAAGTCAAGTCTTGACCAATCATTCTTTGCATCCCGTCGTAAGTTACTTCATTCGAGCCTTTTTCACGCCACATTTCATAATCCTCAGTTCCGCAATGAGTTTATATTACCTCCTCAGTATGTCTCGTCTCGCTTTTATCAGCCACAAAAAGTTCCATATTCTGTCTGCGTAACTGAGGATTTTTTTTTCAATCATGCTTACCACGGACATCCAAAGAGTGGAATCGTATTTACGCATGTAGCCTCCATCACAAACCACCATCTGTTGAAAAACACCTTAGCTGACATTGTGTAATTTCAAACTTATGTGTTTGCTAATGTCTTTTGTTCTACATGTATATATATATATATATATATATATATATATATGTGTGTGTGTGTGTGTGTATACATACATTGCGTCACTTGTAACCCACTCCACTTTCTAATGCCATAGGTCCTGAGGGCATGGTACATAAACAAATAAATAAATTATAATAATTTATGCGGCATGACTTTGAGCTGTAAATAGATTCGGCAACATTATCCTGTCTGTTGGCACATGCACCGTTCACGTCACGAAAGGCGTCATGCAATGTTCTGCTTTCTTTTGTGGCTGTTCCTATGCACCGAGTCACAACAAACATGTTATCTCTGTCTATTATCTAACTGCAACTCTGTCTCGTGGAGCACAACATTTTCCCTTCTGCAGTTTTCTTTTTTAGTGTGTGTAGCGGGGCTGACGTGCTTTGTTTGGCTGACCATAGATAGCGATCATTGTGTCCTGTTCTTGCAATGTTTCTGCATACAATTTATCTTGGCGTTGTTGTAAGCTCACATGGAAGAGCACTTCTTTAGCGAAAGTTCTACCAGACGGCGTGTGCTCGGTCTGCTGCGTCAACACTGATGTACGAGCGTGGGAAGCGAAGTGTGGCCGTGTAAGAACGACACCAGAGAACGACCGTCCCTGCGCAGATAAACAGGAAGGCCGACGAGGGTGCGACGCGAGTTATACGCTCGACGCCGTTTGGCCCGAAAGGCAGCTCGGAAAAAAGTAACAATAAAGTGACTGGCTGCTATGACTGGATGCCAAGCGTCAGCCTAAAGCCTACCACTGTCTGCTCGGAGAGACAGAGCCTCGCAGTGCAAATAATGATAAGAGACAAGGCTTTTTTTTAATTTTCTTTTATGTTATCATAGTTGAGCTCTGCTGAAATTCCCTGGCGGCAATGCCTCATCGCTCCGCTGCGGTTTACACACGTACCGGTACAGCATGACTGCACTGACTTTGTTGGGAGGAGCGTTTTTCTTGCTAACCGCATTTGTGCTTGCATTGGCTGTGGCACTGCATAACCACTCGGGTCCTAGGCAGTTCATTACCAGTGTTTTCACCTCTTCGGATGAGACGTGATCTTTCACGCGTATACACATTTTGGTTCACCCATTTCCCTGAAGGCTGAAGCACCCTTGCTATAAGCTTTCGAGTTTATATGTGCCTAAGCTAGTAGGTAATCAATCCTAATGTAAATTGAAAACATGAAAACTCCGCAAGAAAACTTACACTGGAGAAGGACATGCGCCGATAAAAAGATGATGCCATTTCGATTGCCGAATTATACAGAGACACACACATAATCATGGCATTTCAGGAAATGCGTTCGCTATTCCTTAATGATCCAGATGATTCTATAGATCATTGATTGACGCGGCATTGTATTTCAACAGAGGCACACCTCTTAAAGCGTCTCGAAGTACTATTTAGACACGCAATATGAAAATTAGGCTACTTAACTTTTTGAAATAAAGTCAGACAACTGATCCTAATGAAAGGCTTAATTCCTGTCATCCGATCATTCTATAACCCGCTCCAGGCACGCAAAAAACATTTATTCCTGACCAGCATAGTTTATATTATGGTTAGGGAGATAATATTTGCAATGTATGAGTATGCAATGTTGTGAGTTTTTATTGCCTGGTCGGCTATTACAATCGACTTGTGAGCGACGAAATTGTGTTTTGCTGGAGCACGTCGTAGAGAACCTATGTAACAATATTGTAATGTTACATTTGACAATATTGTGAACTGTGAGTTGGTATCAATAAACCTAACAATAGAGAAACATTTAACACGTTCAAGACGTTGACCCGGAATGCAAGTCCAGTAAATTTGCCGGTTATTTAAGCGCAGAATGTTTGTTGGCTGATTACTATAGTGGAGTTCCAAACATTCTCCAGCTTCCTTCTTATCAATGGAAAGAACATTCTTGCGCGGTGTTTGCTAAAACATTCTTGAAAATATTAAAGTACAATTGCGGATTGTGTTTTTTAGATACGAGTTAGGCGACAGCAAGGACCAGAGGAGGTTTTTCTTGACGAGATAAATTTCACTATCACATTTGCCTGAATATTTATTCGATATATATATAACCGTAGCTACTTAAATGAGAGGAAGGTATGGTGGCGCATTAGAATCTTGACTGAACTTATTCGAAATTGCCACCTTTATGATTTCGCAACACATGACAGCTGGAGTGACATCACCACAGCTATGGGACTGATTAATAGCGTACTCACCCTCATTTTAGCTTATCATGTGCCATAACTTTTGGATGTTGCTAGGAAGAAATGACCGCAATACGTTTTGTGAATAGTTATACTTTGCTTGCTGTAGTGCTACCGCGTGTACTTTAGTGGTAGTGCCTCGAGCGGCCAGTCACGCGGCAATCTTGCGTGTATTCGCGGGCTGCTTTCACACTCGAAACACACTTGTATATAGCACGTATTGAGCAACAAAACTTTGTATCGGGAGTTTTTCATGTTGCTCTACTATTTTAACATTGACACTTTTCGTCTAATTATAATAATTGAGAAGTCGATTATTTAATAACATTAATTATGTAATTAGGAGGAATGCAAAAATTATATGAATATGTCCAAGCGACGGGAAGCAACATAATCTTGGTTCTGTCCAGCTACTTGGCATTCGCATATTTTTAAATCTTGGTACATGATAGTTGCGACACCCTGTATATACGACAGCTATATGTGCGGGAAATAAGTGTATCAGCAAACGGGCTTGCATAAACCATGTATGCTGACCGACAAATTAGCTCTTTTGTTCTGCGTAATAAAGAAAACTAAACTTACGCATAAAACTTTAAACATACAATGTGAGCTTACAGATATACTTAAAGCACCACCGATGTATTAAGAAAATAGCACATTATAATCTAACGATTCTTTAATTTAAACGACTTAGACTACATGTGTGGTTTGTTCCTGCTATCTGTGACTGTTTTCGTCTACCCTCTTTCACAGCGCCCTTCAATGAATTATAAATCGGTTTCAAATTTCTTCAGTGCTGAGTACAGGTTCCTCAAAGAGAGCAGCTCGACGTATTGGACGCTGCGCCACGATGCGTCATTCCAAGAAGCTTCTCAACATAACCGAGTTCGAAGAACGCAAGCGTAAGTACGCCAATAGCACTCGTCGTCGTTATGAGATTCATGATGATGATGATGTTGAACTGTAGCTATGCCCTTTGCCTCGGGTAAGCATTTGTGTTTTTCTCTAGTCATTTAAACTTAAACAAGAAAATGGAAAGTAAAGAAAGAGGGAAAGAAAAGGCTGAAAATGGAAAGAAAACAATCCGCCACTGATTGACCGCGAGAATACTTGAGGCCAACGCAACCTACTGGAGCAAAAACGGATCGTCGAATGGGAACGCTACGCCAATAAAGAGAAGCAAACAGCTTCACTTCAATGTGAAAAAAAAGGGGGCTGACAGATGGAGTAGCACACGAGATATAAAGGTTATAAACAAGGATACGGTACATCAGAAATGCAGGCCAACGTTTCTATATGAGGACCTATCTTCGTCAAAGGCGAAGATAGGTCCTCCTATCCTCCTATGTATCAATGGTGATATATAGGTTCTCGTATGGAAAAGTTGGCCAGCCTTTCTGAGGCACCTTATTCCTGTTTATAATTTTGATATCACAGATTTACTTCAATGTAATAGAACGTTTCATTATCAACACCTACTGTGTTACTTCCGCTGCATATAGGACCAGTTCGCAAGCACGTTATAACTGGGGTTACCGTTTCGCCCCAGGGAATTATCACGATGCGTGAGAACCGTTCTTCTCACTAAACAACAATGCTTCGTATCACGTTGTGCTCAACCGTAATGGTGGCTGGCACAATTTCTTGAGATCCAATTTTTTTCCTATATGTAATCCAATGCGCGTTTCCAGAGGTTGTATTAAGAGTGCTAAAATCAGCAGACACTAAACAGTTAAGTTAGACGAAAGTTTCAGAATGTGTTGCTGAATACGTTTTTCAAAAGAAATTCTTATATATTTGCTTTATATTTGTAGGTTCTTTTGGGGCAGGATCATAGAAACTATCTAAAACGGCGCAATCTTCGAAGTGTACGTATGGCTTGGTATAGGTACAGGAGTCTGTTAGATAATGGCCAAAGTAAGTTACGAGTTACCAAAAGACGCACCCGCTCTATTGAAAATCGCCATTTGCTGTGTTTTAGGGCGGTCTCCTTACTGTGCACAATGCTGTAAACTTAGGAAGATTGAATGCGGTGAACGTTGCTATCTCAATTACGCAAGAATGTCACGTGGGACAAACGAGCAAAACAGTATTGAAGATAGGAGCGAAGATTCAGGCCAGGACAGATTGCATGCGTTCGGTGACCCCACATTTACGATCTACTTTTGGTTTGAACGATGTATATAAGAACATCTTTGTTAATTATTTCTTGATTTTAAGTAGCCAGTTTTAAGACATTCATGGTGTCACTTCAAACCAAATGGAGGATATTGCAACGAAAAAGGATACTCTGATACATGAAGTTAAAATGTGTAGCAGATGCAATAACTCAAGCTGCCCGAATGTTTCCGAAAGAAAAGACATATCTGTGAAATATCGTCGCAGCTTGCGATAGGGGAACATGTTCCTCTGGGCGCAATTGGAATATTAAGCTGCATTTTTGTGTGGCTCCATCAGCTACGTCCCATTCGTATGAACCACATCAAATATAATGTAGCACTGAGGTCGTCAGAGCGCAAATATCCCAAACGAGAGTGCCTGAAATCCTGCTGCTCACTTACCGTTATCTGCGTTACAGAGCCGGAAATCTTATTACGATAGTACCGACTATGCCCCCACATTGAAAACGAGCTGATTTACTCCTATCCATAGCATTTGTGACGCCCAGTCGGGTGGCTGAGACATGATCGTATAGCGTGGAGGCCATATGGAGACGCTGCAAGCCTTCGTCGAAGTGGCGGGAAAAGGCGCACAGAAGGGTAAGTTTCCGTTGCAGCAAGTGAGGACTCCGACACTGTAATGCTCCATGAAGAAGATACAAAGCGACACTGCAACGTTCACTTTCCGAATAGGCCATTGTGCATAGGCGTCGGTTAGAACAAGTGGCTCATAACCCACAGATGTTTGTACGAACCCTGTTGCAGAGGGGAATTTTATTTCGTATCCACTTTTCTGTCAGTGCAGGCAAACCTTCGGGACCGGCCGTAAGTGATCCGTATTTAATGACATTAATCATTAAAAGCGAAACACCATCCCCGGACTTATTTCGAAAGACCCCACGATATCGCGGCAGCCGGGACCAAATGCCAGTGGTGTTCCAGCCGTTTTTATATCGCACTCAAGGCGAGCTACCCTTGAAATCAAACATCCTGCAACGTTACGAGTAAAAACCCAGTGGCTTGATGGGTGCGCGCCTTTCCGGGTTTAATACCATATCGAACTGTATATAGAACAGCAAACCAATAGAACCTTAGTAGGGTACTGTGTTGGGTGAGTTGGAGTGGTGCACTGAAAAACAACCTACGAAAGAAAAAGGAAACGACAGAGACAGCGTCAGGCACTTCGTCTCCTTTTTCTTCAGTGTGTTATTTTACATTGCTTCACATTACCTTTACTATCGAATTTACAGTCCTCCGTTAGAAGTCGTGCTTGTTTAGACGTGTATAGAACTGCACAGAATGAACAGACGTAACAGAAATATTATTGGCTAAAGCAACCGCGAGTGATGCTTGTGACGGCTTCAGACACTGATTTGGTGCCCGAAGAACTTCTGGGCTCCCGTGTCCTGCCCTCTGAAGTTCGGTACGGACCCGATAACGGTGTTTAAAAACTAATCAAACGATAGTTGGTTAGTCTGGTTGACACGTCCTCATGTTTTATAAGTGGTACTGTTTTCTTTAACTTGTATAGTAAAATCTGCAAAAACTTTGCGTTGTTTAGGAAATCTCCGGTGTACAACGGCAGAGTGCCGATTCAAACCACGGTAGAAGCTTGGGCGAGTTGGTAATTTAAGGTAAAACGAGCACAGTACGTAAGACAGAGACAAAGAATGAAATCCATAGGGCACAGTGTGTGTGTGTCTTTATTTCTTTCTTTTCTTTTATTTATTTCTTTCTTTTTTTTTCTTTCTCCCTTTGGTTCTTTCTTTCTCTCTTTATTTATTTCTTTCGTTCTTTCTCTCTTTGGTTCTCTCTTTCTTTCTTTCTTTCTGTCATTCTTTCTCTGTGTCAGTCTTCTGCGCTGTACTCCTTTAGCAGATTCAAGCAGTCCAACTGGCAATTGAAGAGTGGCATTAAGCAGTAATGGCGTCTACAGCACTTTTGATGAATGTTAACAACTCACGAAGACAGCCAGGAACAATGGACGCATGGAATTTCCAGCCCGGGCGCTTGTATCGACACGATTGTTTTAAAACCTTTCCAGTAAATTTTGTACGTTGAAAGTGCAGATATTGCCATACGCAGAAACGAATCTGACATACTTTATCAGGACATTACTGAACAAACGCTGCAGGAATTTCAGGCAGGACTAAGCGAGGTAAACTGGGATAATATCCTGCAGGAAAATAATGTGGAAATGCCTTACACAAACTTTATCACAATGTTTGTTGATGTTTATTCAAAACATTTTGTCTGCAAAAAACGGAAGCATAAAAATTTTAGAAAGCCTTGGCTAACAATTTACCTGTTTAAGAAAATAAAGAAGCGTGACCAGCTTTATGGTAAATTTGTAAAATACCGTGACACTGCTGACCTGAAGGCTTTTATAGAGCATAGAAATAAACTAACCAAAATGTTACGAAAAGCAAAAGATGCAAATTATTTCCAGATGTTTTCTTCTTGCTCTCAGAGCGATAAACTTTGGAATAAGCTTAATTTTGTATTGCGGCGACAACGAAGGAGCGAGCCTATAGAAAGAATTGCTTACAAATGACAGCAGTTATCATGGCACGAAATGGTTGAACAGTTTAATAAACATTTTGTGTATCGTGATACCTATGTTACTTCAGCAAAACTTCCTGACCTTACTTTCCCTCCAAATCAAAACACGCTCTTTTTCCAGCCTACAGATGTTCATGAAGTGCACACAGTATTTTTTAGGCTTAAAAATTCGTCAAGCATTGATCCTTATGGGATACAGATAACATCGGTAAAATTTGTGCTAGATGAGATCGCTGACCTACTTGTACGCATATAGAACTTGTGCATCGTAACCGCTGTTTTTTCTGCAAAGATGAAGACTGCGAGAGTAACAGTACTGCATAAGAAAGGCAACAAGCTAGACATAAATAATTACGAGCCCATATCCGTTCTCCCTATCGTTTCCAAAGCTTTAGAGAAAATATTAGTTGTACGTTTAAACTCATTTTGTAATACGCACAACTTAATTAGCGAATCTCACTATGGGTTTCAAAATAACAAGTCTACTGAGTTAGCACTACTGCATCAAAAAGAATAAATTCTTGACAATTTCGAAAACACGGTCCTCACACTCGGTCTATTTGTATATTTCAGCAAATCGTTTGATTATATTAGCCACCATATTTCTTTTCATAAGCTCAATCGTTATGGAGTTAGAGAACTTCCTCTCGAATTTCTTAAGTCGTATCTTCAAGATAGACACCACTATGTACAGATAAATAACTTCAGGTCACAAGAAAGGTTTATACTGTCTGGAGTACCTCAAGGCAGCATTCTGGGTCCTTTGCTTTTTAATCTCTATGTTAACGATATTGTAATTATTTATTTCAATGTAAAATTTACAATTTACACAGACACCAGCATATTTCTAACATCACGTTCTTACACCGAGCTTATCACAATATCAAATGAAGTTCTCCTGAAAGTTAACACATCGTCAAAGCAAAACTGTTTATGTGTCAATTCAACCAAAACTAAAGCTATAATTTTTCGTCCCAAAGGAAGCACCTCCCCTTTACTACATGGCATAGCGTATAATAATGCTCAGATTGAAGTTGTAGAAAGCATGAAAATCCTAGGCGTGCTACTTTTCTTCATCGAAACTATGGAATGACCACGTAAACTTTTTAACGCAAGAACTGGGTCAGATAACAGGTATAATAAGCCGAAACCAATACCTTCTTCCTACATCAGTTAAAGTACTATTATATAGCGCCTTATTCGCTTCTCATATCAATTATTGTCACCTCGTATAGGGCACTACAACTGATTCGAATTTAAACAAATTATTTTTTAACAGAAAAAGATAGTACGCGTCCTCGCAAATGCTCGGTACGATGCACACACCGAACACTTATTTGACAAGTTTAATATTATCACAAGTGCACGAAACTTATAGGCGTCGACTTTTGCAGAAGGTTTATCACATGAACAGGACAAATGATCTATCCCTTGTTAAATTATCATCTTTAGAAAAACGCGTCCCCTCACGTTTCACAAGAAACACAGAACCCTGGACAGTGCATCGTTTCAGATCTAATTACAGCTCACAAATGCTAAAAAACAACTTACCAAGGCTTTTAAATGCTTGCAACAAATCTGGAATTCATATATGTGCACTTACTCTACCAGAATTTTCTCTACTTAATCAGCAGGCGTAACATTCATGCTTATACGGTCAGCTATTTGGGGAGTGGAGATTAGTTGAGTGTACAGCTTCTTGTTTACATTTGCATTATATATATATATATATATATATATATATATATATATATATTCTACTGTGATGTGTGAAACAATGTGCAACATTTACGCGCAACTACTCACTTTTCACTTAGTGCTTCTCATGCATTCTAGCAAATTGTGAGTTTTTTATTGTCAAACACACGCGGAAGCTCCGCGTTGCCGATCTCTTGTGATCATAGGGGGCAGGTTGTTTCTTCAAGCTGCACTTGCATCTTTTCTTCTTGGCCTCCCCCAATCTGTTGGCAATAAAAAAAAGAGATTATTAGATTTCTAGATCTGGAACATACAAATTGGGGAGTGGGGAATGGGGGAGTCTGCACATAGAACAATGTCGATTTTCGCCCAGAAAAAGATTTACATGGTAGAACCGAATTACGTCATTGACAGCAGCTAATGATTCAGAATTGCGTGGTATGTATCCGAATGCTAATAATTTACATATGACACTACAAAAGCATCAATACATATCACAAACTTACCGAGCTGAATTTTGATTTCACATCTTAGCGTGCATCATAGTTCTATTGCAACACTGCAGGTTGTTTTAACAGCACCATCGCATCGCGAGCGACAGTGACAAGAACTTTTATTGGTCCTGAGAAACTGGCCAGGGGGAGCCGAAGGCTCCCTCAGGTCAAGTCGGTGGCTCCACCATGATAGCACCGGGAGGCGAAATCCCGTTGCGATGTCCTGGGCCCTCTGGACTGCCTGGAGTTGGATGTGGTGGTGGTCGCTTCTTAGGAACTCCTCCCACTGTTCCTTTGTGGCAAGTATAGAGTTTTCTATGGCAGGGCACAGCCAGAGCATGTGATCGAAAGAGCATGAGTCGGCTCCACATTTTGGGCATGACTGCGGATGTGTGGGTCTATCCAGCTAAGGGAGCGCGGAGTGGGGTACGTGCGGGTTTGTAACATTCTGAGCGTGCTAGTTTGTGGTTTATTTAGTTTTGGATGAGGAGGAGAGAACCACCTCCTTTCCAAGCGGTAGTGTGAGACGATTTCATGAAAGGTGCACAATGGGTCTTTCTGGATGCAAGCCTCGTTACGAGGAGGGCCGTTGACGGCTGCGCGGGTCGTGAAATCGCGCGCCAGCCGGTGAGCCCGTTCGTTGGGGTTGCAGCCGTGCGGTTGGATCGAGTCTCCCAGGTGGGCCGGGAACCATGAAATGTGGAAATACGCTTCCATGTCAATTTGACCGAAATTAGTAAGCTTGTTGATCGCAATTGTATTCGCCCGTTTCGATACGCGCGCCGCCGAAAAGTACCTAATGGCTGTACGAGAATCCAAGAAGACGAAGAGGGGAGAATGTGCGCTGTGTATGGCCAGGGCGATAGCCGCCTCCTCCGCCTCGTGAGCAGAATTGGTGCGCACACAGGCCGCATTCACCAGATTGCCTTTCGCATCCACTACCGATAGGGCGAACGCGTCTTCACTGTCGTATCTAGCGGCGTCTACGAATAGAGCGTGTAGCCCCTGTCAAGTGATCTGTTTGAGGATTGCCTGAGCTCTCGCGCGTCTTCTACCCACATTGTGTACTGGGTGAATGTTGCGCGGAATCGGGTCTACCTTGATTAGGGAACTAACGTTTTTAGGTAGACAGACTTTATCCTCCGGGTCGTGCCTGGGCCGAATGCCGGCCTCGTTTAGTATTCCAACTCCTGCCTTGCTGGACGATATTCTATAAACCTGGGCCGCCGAGTGGGCTTCTATAATTTCGTCTATCGTGTTGTGGAGCCCTAGCTTCAGTAGTTGTTCAGTGCTCGTGGACTGGGGAAGTCCCAGCACACGTTTCACGCATCGCGAGTCTCAATTTTATTTCCACGAGTAATGTTCTGTATGTCGGAATAGCGTTTTGCCAGATTCCAAACTCCAGGAGAACAGAACCTAGTCTTTGTGTTTGTCATGTCCGCACTAGCGTAGCCGCGAAAAAATAAGCCAGAGCAATTGCTCGTCACGCGTAATACATTTGTCCGTGTTTAGGGTCGGCCGGCAAGTTCTGCGCCGATAGCAAAAAGAACTGGATAAGCCCTGCACCACCAATTGTGTATAAAACAGTCAAGCATACTTCATAATGCGAATGGAAGGGTTATTCTGAACTCGATTCATACGCACTTCCTTTTTTTACCTTTGCCGAAGTAAAAGGGGGAAAAATAAGAATGCTTTATTCTTCAATTATTCGATGCGTGCTCGGATGCACTTTGATAAGTGCTACCATTAGGCGCACCAAACTCTCGGTTGGTTCATTACGCGCTGCGCCTGCAATTAACTGTTGTACCGGCCACCTCATCCATCACGTACTGTCATGGAAGGATAAAACACAAATATCAAAATAAAAGTGATTTTTCTTGCACTTGCTAGCATTAAATTGCGTTGTGTGATCCTGGCATAACACCACGCTAAGCGCTTTCTCGCTACAAAACTAATTGCCTGTCAATTATTCACATCAGCGACACGAACAGTGTCCAACTCACAACCGCGATGTGCTCAGTTTTGATTTTTTTTTCATTTTGTTTTCATTTCTGGTGTGATGGTCTCTGTGGCAGCAACTGCCGGCCTGCGTATACTTTTTGAGATAGGATTGTAGGCACAAACAAAGCACATGTTTTGCAGTTCCCGATAGAGTATTACCTAAGCAGTTAAATGATAGCACTTGAAACCAGTGATTATTACGTCACCTAAGTACCGCACTGGCTAGTACTAGTACGCATTTCACTACGGTGTATAGCGATAGGCCAAGACCTGACGAAAAAAAAAAGACTTGTAAATAAACGGCTCGTAAATCATCGCCTGAATTTGAGCGCGTTGGTTATAGAAGAGCCCCAAAACACGACATGCAAGGGCTCGGTACTGAACATCAATCGAATTTAGTGCGACGGCGATTACAGATTTAAAACACTCCCATTCGAGGCCAATTTCAAGAACACATAATTCATAATCACCTACCACGCACGGGTGCCAGACGTCTTCTTACTTAACTAATCAATTGCTTTCTTCGAGATCCCGGTAGGTGTTGGTGTAGACATTGCCTCTTCTATCAGCCCAATATCCTAGTCTATCGTTAAGGCATATCCTACATTGCCCAATATATAACTTGCCACAGAGTGAAAGCATCTTATAAACCACTGTTGTGCATTCTAGGGAGCGTGTGTTACACCCTCGATGTCACGGTTCACACACAGCTTTGCATAATAGCACTAGCTAGCAAAATTTATCGCGAGGCGATGACTGTTCAGGACTAAGCGCACACGGCTCCAATACAAGCTATTGAGTATTAGAGGTTGACAAAGCTCGAGAACAAGTTAATGACCGCAAAAAGAGCGATGGAAGGAAACGCGTTTGACCTAACGTTAAGAGAAAGGAAGAGAGCGGTGTGTATCAGATCGCAAACGAAGGTAGTCGACATTCTAATTGACATTAACTGGAAAAACTGGAGCTGTGCAGGCCATGTAATGCGTAGGATGGATAACCGGTGTACCATTAGAGTTACAGAATGGATACCAAAAGAATTCGGGAAGCGCAGAAGAGGACGGCCGAAAACTAGGTGGGGTGGTGAAGTTAGGAAATTTGCTGGCGCAAGTTAGAATCAGCTAGTGTGAAAAGGATCGCATCACGAATGACGACAATGGCGCGACGACAACGGTATGACGAGAATCCCATGAGAAATCAGCAATGACGACGATGCAACGACCAGGACGGCGTTACGATGTACAGCCGATCACTACTGGCCCATGGAATTATATATGAACAATTTGGGCCATTGGGTGCGGAGCAGAATGCGTGACGACGATATCATTACGAGAGTAAGATTTCGAAGCTTGAGTGACGACGATGGAATGAGCACAACAGCATCACGGCCAGGAGCATATATCTAGTGGCCCATGCAAGTAGACGGTTTATGCCATAGGGTCAGCGTAATAAAGCAGCTAGATAGATAGATAGATAGATAGATAGATAGATAGATAGATAGATAGATAGATAGATAGATAGATAGATAGATAGATAGATAGATAGATAGATAGATAGATAGATAGATAGATAGATGCTCCAAATGGCTGAAGTAGGCAAATAATGTTATTGGCATTACAAATAATTTACTGCACTGAAAGCTGTGCTTTCAAGGCCACTAGCTGCCATAATGCAAATGTGGTCCCAAGACCCAATGAGTGAAGTCCCAAAACGCCAAGTTTAAAGTTCATATTGTCGCAACGTCAGAAACAGAGGTCGCACAGCCCTGATCAAGAGGAATAGCAGGAGGTCGCCTTTTTTAATACAGCGCGCTGCCGCGACTTCTTCTTCACCGCGCCTTGATAGAAACGCGCGTGCCTGCTCGCATATTCCTCCTCTTCATCAGAGTACAGGCGCGGCATTTGCTTCCCTCCGAAGGAAGCATCGTCCCGATGCGTAACTTAAGCATATGAGGGCGGCGTACAAATGGCACAGAGTAAGACACGCAAAACAAAACCACAAAAAAACAACAGAAAAGAACAAACGAAACTTAGTTCGACAGATACGGCTTCATCCGCACCACATGCACCACTTCGGGTAAGTGCTTGCGGCGACTGGAGTTACTCTCACTGTCAGGAACGACCTCGTAGGTCACGTCGCTCAGGCGTCGAATCACTCTGTATGGCCCAAAGTACCGTCTTAGCAGTTTTTCAGAAAGTCCACGACGGCGTATGGGTATCCAAACCCATACTTTATCGCCGGGAGTGTAGATAACGGACCTGTGTCGAAGATCGTACCGTTTTGCATCTTGGCCTTGCTGATAGCAGATACGTACGCGGGCAAGCTGTCTAGCTTCTTCGGCGCGCTGAGTAAATTCGACAACGTCGGTAGGTATGTCGTCACACTCGTGAGGCAGCATGGCATCCAACGTCGTCGTGGCTTCGCGACCGTGGACCAAGCTGAAGGGCGTCATTCGAGTAGTTTCTTGTCGAGCGGTATTGTATGCGAAAGTTACGTAAGGCAAAATCTGATCCCAGTTCTTGTGTTCCACGTCGACGTACATGCATAGCATGTCTGCGAGGGTCTTATTAAGCCGCTCGGTCAGTCCGTTGGTCTGGGGATGATATGCGGTTGTTTTCCGGTGGTTTGTACCACTTAGTGTGAGAACCGAGTCAAGAAGTTCTGCAGTGAAGGCAGTTCCCCTGTCTGTGATGACTACTTTTGGGGCACCGTGCCGAAGGACGACGTTCTCGATGAAAAAATGAGCCGCTTCGGCTGCTGTGCCCCGCTGCGTAGCTTTAGTCTCCGCGTAGCGCGTCAGGTAATCGGTTGCGACAATGATCCATTTGTTGCCGGCTGTAGAAGTTGGAAATGGGCCCAGGAAATCCATTCCAACTTGGGTGAAAGGCTGTCCTGGTACCTCGACTGGATGTAAGAGACCTGCAGGCTTGCCGGGAGGTGCTTTGCGTCTTTGGCAGTCAGCGCATGTTTGTACATGATGTTTCACAGCAGCGGGTAGCTTTGGCCAATAGTACTTGCGTCGGAGTCGGGACAGTGTTCTCGTGTAGCCTAGATGACCTGAGGTGGCTTCATTGTGGCATGCTGTTAGTATTTCTTTGCGAAGTGATATCGGTACGACAAGCAGGTACGTGCTGCCGCTGGCAGAAAAGTTCTTTTTATAGAGAACATCATTTCGCAGACAAAACGACGGCAGTCCCCTGGCATAGAGTCGCGGGACGTCTGTACTTCGGCCTTCCAAGAAATTAATGAGTGGGAGCAGCTCTGGGTCGTGGCGCTGCTCCTGTGAAATGGTGACGGCGTCGACGACTCCCAAAAATGCAGCGTCAACGTCCGCGTCATCGGTACCTGCGGGCTCTACGGGTGACCGCGAAAGGCAGTCGGCGTCGGTGTGCCTTTTCCCTGATTTGTAAATTATGGTCATGTCGAACTCCTGAAGCCTAAGACTCCAGCGCGCCAAACGGCCAGATGGATCTTTCAAGTTAGTCAACCAACAAAGAGAATGATGATCGCTGACAACCTTGAATGAACGGCCGTACAAATATGGGCGAAATTTGGTAACCGCCCACACCACGGCGAGGCATTCCTTCTCGGTAGTCGAGTAGTTTTCCTCCGTACGAGAGAGTGTTCGACTGGCGTAAGCGATTACTTTTTCGAAGCCGTCTTGCCACTGCACCAGTACGGCCCCCAGACCAACATTGCTCGCATCGGTGTGAAGTTCTGTAGGGGCTTCCAGGTCAAAGTGCGCAAGAACTGGAGGCGTTTGCAGGCGCTGGCGTAGTTCGTCAAATGCTATTTGCTCATTTTCACCCCACAGAAAGGGAACATCGTCTCGTGTAAGGCGTGTTAACGGGGCAGCAATACGAGAGAAGTTCGCAATGAACCGCCGGTAATAAGCGCACAGCCCCAGGAAGCGCCTCACTGCCTTCTTGTCGGGTGGTGTGGGGAACTTTGCCACAGCGTCTATTTTTTCTGGGTCCGGTCGTACACCCTCGTGACTGACGACGTGGCCGAGGAAGCACAGTTCACTGAAGCCAAAATGACATTTCTCGGGCTTTAACGTCAGGCCAGCTGAGCGTATGGCTTGAAGAACAGTGAGTAACCGGCTGAGGTGCTCCTCGAATGTAGCCGAGAACACTATGACGTCGTCTAAATAGACCAAGCAAGTTTGCCACTTCAGGCCTGATAGTACGGTGTCCATTAAACGCTGAAAAGTGGCTGGCGCTGAGCACAGACCGAAAGGAAGTACCTTAAATTCGTAAAGACCGTCGGGGGTCACGAAGGCCGTTTTCTCACGATCTCTCTCATCGACCTCTATCTGCCAATACCCGCTTCGTAGGTCCATTGATGAAAAATAACGTGCATGCCGCAGCCTGTCCAGCGAATCGTCAATGCGTGGCAGCGGGTAGACGTCTTTCTTCGTGACTTGGTTTAATTTGCGGTAATCGATGCAGAAGCGCAAGCTGCCGTCTTTCTTTTTGACCAAGACCACGGGTGAAGCCCAGGGACTGTTCGAAGGCTGGATCACGTCATCCTCGAGCATCTTGGTCACTTGCTTTTGAATCTCTTCACGTTCCTTTGGAGCTACACGGTAGGGGTTTTGTCGAATCGGCCTCGTGGTATCATCCGTGATTATACGGTGCTTGGTCAGCGGTGTTTGTTTCACTTTTGACGTAGTCGAAAAGCAATCTTCGAACTGGTGTATCAGCTCCAAGAGGCGCTGTCTCTCAGAAGGCGACAGGGTGGAGCTGACGTCGAAAGACAAATGTGTCGAGGCCGGAACGGTCGTGTCTTGACGTTGTAAAGACAAACAATCGTTTACTGGAATGACTTCGTTGTCTTTGCTAGTCGTATAATGAGCACTCCAAGAGCACGTGAGCTATGTCTTCGCCCGCCACTACACACGAATATAACACGGAGCTTGCACGATGGATTTTCTAAAGTGCTTTGTGTATACCACACCAAGGCGAAAGCAGTGAAACAACATTTGCACACTTCGCAGTCGCTTCCCATATACGCCGCATTTCATTATGGTGTCTACGGCCCCCAAAATTTATCTTTTGGACTCTTCGTCAAACAACGCTTCCGATTATCCTCTCGGTGAGAGTTTTCGTGTTATGTTCTAACTTTCTTGCTGGACAGTGGAATGGTGTATTGTTCTCCATGTCCGTGTGCGTGTTTCGGCAATTACCCGCCGCGTGGGCTCAGTTAGCTAAGGCATTACACTGCTAAGCATGAAGTCACGGGATCGAATCCCGGCCGCGGCGGCCGCAATTTATAGAGGCGAAGTGCAAGAACGCCAGTGTGCTTGCGTTGTATTGCACATTAAAGAACACCAATTAGTCAAAATTATTCCGGAGCCTTCCACTACGGCATGCCTCATAATCAGAACTGCTTTTAGCAGGTACGAGGTGCTACCCGAAGGTTCCAGAAATTCAGTCGTAAAAAAAGAATGTGGGGACCATAACGCCTAATCAGCACTGTTTCCTTCTAAGTAGTCCTCTTGAACATGTATACACCGATCCCCGCGCTTCTTCCGCGATTTCATGCGTTCGTGGAGCTCTCCAGGCGACAGTGTGTTGAGGACCGCCTACGATTCCGACTGGATCTCTTCAACAGTGTGAAACCGACTTCCTTTCAGCCGCAACTTCAACTTTGGGAACAAGAAAAAGTCACAAGGGCGAGGCGAATAGCGTGGGTGTGGAAGTACTGTGACTTGTTTGGCAGTCAGGAACTGTCGAACAAACAAGTGATGTGTGAGCGGGCGTGTTGTCGTGATGAAGAAGCCAGTTGTTCTTCCACTCCTCCGGACGCTTGCGACGAATGCTCTCTCTTAAGCACCTGAAAACGTCACAGTAAAACTCACTATTAACGGTTTGTCAAGGAGGTAAGAATTTCTTGTGGGCAATTCCATGTAGGTGAGAAAAAAAAGACAGTAAGCATGGACTTCAGATTCCCACAAACTTGAAGTGCCTTTTGTGGCCGCTGGGAATTTGGCGAATACCATTGCGACGACTGCTGTTTGGTTTGAGGATCGTAGCCATAAACCCATGTCTCGTCCCCGGTTATTACACTGGAGATGAATGTGCGATTGTCTCTGAATTGTTGCTTCAGTTCCGTACACAGAAACACGGTGCAGCTTCTGTTCGTCACTCAGCAGTCTTGGGACGAATTTTGCAGAAATGGGCATCATATGATCAAAACATCCGGCAAAATTCGCTGAACAATGCCGTACAATTCTCCTACAATGTCGCAGACATCCTTTACAGTTAGCCTGCGATTTCCAAGGATAGCCTTACGAACTTTCGCTATCGTTTCCGGGGTTGTGCTCGTTGACGGGCCTTCAGAACTTCCATCGTCGTCAACACACATTCGACCCTCTTTAAAGCGTTTACGCCATAAGAACGTCCTACTTTGGTTCATGACGTATGCTCCAAAATAGTCCTCTAGCATACGATGAGTTTCTGCCACAGTTTTGCCAAGTTAAAAACAAAACTTGGTGCAAATTCTTCGCTTCTTGAAGTCTGCCATATTGCTTGCTACGAAATGCGCCAAATCAATAAAACATTGCGTTCAAAAACAACACTTCGCAAAACAGTACTTCTCTTTAGATGCAAGTAGTTCAGCACACTGATCCGCAAGGCATACTGCTAGCCACGTCGTGCTGCGGAAATGTGTGCCAGGCTCAGTTTGCCCATGCTTTTCAAGTTCCCGGAACTTTTGGGTAGCACCTCGTAAAACGCCAGAAAGAAGAAATTGTTTCGGCAATTCTTGCGCTAGTTCATTTCAATTCATGCCGGTATGACTGGGGACAGACAAATCCAATTGCGTCCCCCCGTGTTCCCGAAACTTATGTCAGCTTCATAGTTTCCACGATTATATTGCTGTATGTACCTTCTTGCCTGAATTGACTATTAGTGCAGCTGTAGGCTTTCTACAAGCCACTGGGCTAGTAGCACGGCTTTAGATAAGTTATAACGTTGTGAACTTGTGTATACGCGCCTCCTTTTCGTATTGTCATGTAATAATCGTTCATCAGACCTTTTCCTACCCGTGGCTTTTGCCCAGTGTAGAGTGGCAGGCCAGACCAAGCTATATACAGTTCAGGCCGACCTCTCTGCATTTCTGTAAATAATTGTTTGCTCTCTGTTTCTATGCGTAAACGTTGCAGAATAGCTCAACTGCTGGCTGCGAATCTGTGCACGCTATCTATTATTCTGTAACGTAACAAGTCGCACTAAATCTTGTAGCTTCCGAAATCGTTGATAGTTCTGCCATCGTTGGCGTGGTAACACGACAGAGCTTAACCATGCGTTGTACTCTTAGTGTCAGTATAGCAAAAGCACATGCTTAATTGTCTTTGGTGCACGAGCTGTCTGTGCACACCTGTTTTTCGCCGGCATGTTGCTTGCACACTTTAAGCAACATCAATTGTACTGCAACGAATGGTGAAACAGTACTTATTCTTCGTTCCCTCGTTGTTTAAAAAAATCGCAGCTCAGGATATATATCTGACGGTAATGATTCATCACTGTGTTCAGAAACGGGAATTGTTTATTCTTGCCAATTCAATTGTCAGTGTAAGTCACTGCCATTTTGTTAGAAGCGGCAACACTTCCGATAGCGTATGGCGCTGATGCTGAATAAACGTACGAAACATTTGCAATGAACGGGAAATGAATATCCTAATACAGATCGTATTAGAGCAATGTGAAGCATCAACATGTTAAGCATTGAATTTGCCAGTCGAGTTCCAGCCAGATATCTCAAAATTCGGCTAACACTGTTCGCTTTTCTTTGTAACGCGTCGAAGTGCTGGGTCCATACTAAGCACCGGTCAAGAGTAAGTAAAAGGAAACGATTGATTTTCACCATTTCTAAAGTATGATCTTCAAGAGATATGGTGAAATCTTTAAGACTTTTTAGTAACAACGGTAACAATGCTGACTTTTCAGCAGACAAGCTCATTACTCCTTCCTCTGGAAACATATTTAGTTCGTTAAGCGCCACTTTCAAACTTCCTTCTATTATCTTAAGTGTTAAGCCTGTAATGCTTTTACTATAAAGATGTCTTGTTTCACCCAGGGCTGTTTTTAGCGGATGGCTAGTGCCGTGAAATCCCCCGTGCAGCCATTATTTTCTTGTTTTCGCCATTCCTGGCCACTGTAGTGCTCAACGAACGAGGGAGATTACCGTCATCCTTGGTGACGACGTGATGGCCGAATCATTAAAATGTATTTTAGCTGACACTGTGGATGCAGTTTGCCACCTTAAAGAGAACTTAATGTAGCGTTACATGGTGCATCGTCATTATCAAAACAAGACAAAAAAAAAACAGTGCACTCGCACTGGATAACTTCGGGAGCCGAGTAATCCAGCTCCCTTTCTTCACCAGCTCGAGGAAGGTTTCTTATTTAATGATTGTCTCCATCCGCGCCTTCTTCATCTCAACAGCCTACGGCAGGTCCAATTGCTTCCTTCTAATTTTGTACAGGGCTAAAATACACGCCATAGTGCGATTGTGCTTCAAGTGTAACCAGTCTGACCTTGTGGTTCAAATAGAAGAATATTCGACTATTGAAGTGGGAATATGAACGCCAGAAATCAGACGTTAAGCAACAGAGACTCCTCGACATTGGCGCTTTGGTTTCTTACCTATATATCTAGGCTGTATCTAGACTGCAGAAAGAGTTAGCAAATGCGGAACCCAACTTTCTACAGCAGTGGCATTTCCTCAAGCTTCGCTTGCATGATAATTGATGAACAGGTCTACACCATCATATGTAACATCTTAATCTCATGGAGCTTGCATATGCGACTTCATTCGCCTCTCTATTTCCTGTCACTTCCGGAGAGCTCCCTAGTACCGTAAGAGGTCCTATATGGTTCTTCAGTTTAAATGCGTAAGCATTTCTTTGCCAACGCAGGAAAAATCCTATCCGTCACTTAAAGCAAATGCAATGGCTCATACCTCCTTAAACAATGGCTGATACCCCAAACATTGGTGCGGGAATGGCACCGGATCGTGCTACACGAAACACTTCAAATACAATACTTTACGTGTGCTTGCGTTGTAGCGCATGTTAAAGAACCCCAGGTGGTCAAAATTATACCGGAGCTCTCCACTACGGCGTGCCTCATAATCAGAACTAGTTTTGGCACGTAAAAGCCCAGAAAGAATAAGAAGAAGAAGACGTTCAATCTGCGTTATTTCGGCACAATTTCCCGTTGGCTAGAGATATTACCACATATCACTCGATCCATAGTTGTGCCTGTAGCTCCTTTCTGTACATTTCAGCATAGGTGGCGCCAAAAAGTGCAAGAACCACTCGTACACTTTGCGTCTCCATTGTGGAGTGGCGTTGGCGGAACTGGAAAGAGCGCGAACAACAAAATGAGTGCCGTTGTAGCGCACGCGCTCACGTTCTGGGGCACGCCCAGGCTCTGTAACCACTATCGACCCGCACTCAATTAGAATGGAGGCCCAAACAAAGAAGATTTGGTTTGTGGACGCATGTTAGCATTACGAAGGGGTGGGCTTGTTTTCTTTTGCGCGCTTGTGACTGTCGAAACACTCGTGACGTCCTAATTCTCGCGTCTGCCATATTGTTTTATTGTACACTTGTGTTGTCATCAGACAATATCATGAATGCAGTCAGACCTCTACCTCCACGGAAGAGGTACCCCTGTTGTTAGACCGTTCATTTCCTCTCTAATGTGTTGACTGCTTCCATCACGGCGCACTGGCCGTTTCCATATCTTGAGACTCATGCATGAAATTTTCTGCTTGTAATTCTGATGGCCAGTTTAATAACAGTCACGATTTGTTCCCTCCAAGAGTTCACGCCTTTTAAACCCAGTAATGAATCATAGAACCACAAACCAAAAAGATGCTTTCTGCTAGGAAGAAGCACGCGACTCTTTCCTATATGAGCTTTCCATGAACGGCTAGGAGTGTTTTATTTATTTATTTATTTATTTATTTATTTATTTATTTATTTATTTATTTATTTATTTATTTATTTATTTATTTATTTATTTATTTATTTATTTATTTATACTGTTAGGCCAAAGGCCGATACAGGGTGGAGAACTCATAAAGTAAGCTTCAAAGATCCCTACAAACACGAGCGCTACAAAAATCAAACCAGAAAATACAACTGCTTACTTATGCCAATTTTACACATATTCACAGACATGTAATATAAATGAGCATTGAGCAATGAACAGGCACCGAACACTACAAGCAATAACAACTGTACCATACAAAAATCAAATTTTTAACATCACATACAGGAATTATGTTCAACTTAACCATGTTCTCCCTCAGATACTGCGAAAATTGTGGATAAAAGATGGCGTTTGGCTGTTGCTTTACTGAGAGGTTTCGGGGGCATGGCAAAATATTGCATATGGGCACTGGTCATACAAGTGTCCTACAGGTTAAAATAAATAATTCCAAATAAAAAATGAAAGCAAATATGCCTATAGTTTCCTCATCAAAATCCTTCC